>NC_142168.1:60375289-60466012 GCF_029865625.1 Vigna umbellata | reverse complement strand
AGCATATGTATAAGAGCAATAATAATCAATTTATTATTTACATAACTAAGGTATCAAAGGAATAAGCTTATTATAGTAATATCAAACAAGTATAGATGATATATGACTTCCACAAGTCATAATCATTTAAACGTATGAATGCAATACATCATATTATCATAGCAACCATTTAAATATATCAGAGCAATCATGAATCCAAGTTATCAAAACATATATGTATCAGAGCATGTAAAAAATTGCAAGTATCAATGATAAAGAAAATATATCAGAATTGTATAAACATTAAAAAACACTTCAAAAAGAAAGCCTATATTCCTCAAGCTCCCCTTAGATCACATAACTCCCCTTAGGTGACATTGTTTAATGCTTTCTTTCCCCCTTATTTGGTAAGCATTAAAGGTTAGGAGGAAACGTTATCATTGCCAAGAGGATGATGGAAGAGTTGGAAGAGGTTGGGTTGACAATGGTTGTAATGGTGGTTAGTCAAGTTAGTTTGGTTAATGGTAAAGTTTGGTGTTAGGTTGTTTAGGGTGATGGAAAATTTTATGGCTTGATCTTTGCGAAATGCATTAAATTTGGCATCTTGCTTGGCATTTTTTTCATCGATAAGAGCTTGGAAATGGTCAAGAAGGGAAGAAAGGGTTTGGTCTAGTTGGGTAAGAGTAGGTGGTATGATATCTAGAAGTAGGGATTGAGAGATGGTCATAGTGGTGTTTGGGTCAAGTTGAGAATCAGAGGGTATGATCTGATCATAGAGAGGGCAAATCATGAAGAAAATAAAAGAGTCACCAGAAGCATGACAAAAGGGAGTGACCTCATCACATGGCTTCTTTACTCTTTTGACCAAAAAGAATAATATAGGATTTTGGGCTTGTATTTCTGCCTTTAGTTGTTTAGGATGCCATTTTCTCTTTAGCTTGTCTTTTTTTTCTAGTTTGTGAGGTAAGGAACATATATACAGTTCTTGCTTTGAGAGTTCAAGCAATGTAAGACTTAACTTGATAGGGTTAAATGGTAGATCGATGAAATGCTACAACTGTGGTAAGGATGACCACATTACAAAGTATTGTCGGATTGAGACAAAGGGGGAGATAAATCTCCTTACTGAAGATACGGAAGAAGAGTGTGGAATCTTGTTGATGGCAAATATCTCAGATGTAGAGAGTGTGGACATGCAGAACTCAGTCCCAACAATGGATGAATTGATCTCGGTAAATGTTGCAGCAAATGTGGAGAAGGAAAACTTGGAGAAGAAACTCAAACAAAAAGATGAAGAGATTGAGCGGTTAGGGAGGCTTCCGGATGAAGCTAATGAGATTATAATAAACAGAGGGATGAGCTTCAAGAGTTGAAGAAGACGTCTATTAATAAGAAGGAGGAAGCATCCAATGTTCTTGAACCAGATGAAAATGGGAAAGAGGAAGATGAAGATGTTGAGAAGAACCAAGATATGAGAAGCTCAAATAGAAATAAAAAAGATGAGTAAAATTTTGGACAAGATGAAGAAGTCGGCTAATGTTGCTAAGAGGTCGACCAAGATTGGTGAGAAGTTGTTTAAGGTCGGTCAGAAACGAGTTGGTCGAGGTTATTGTGAAGTCAGTCATAACAAAGAAAAAGTTGGTCAAAGTATTAGAAAGGTCAACCGAGGTAAAAAAAGTAGGGCCATGAGGAAAAAAAACTCAAATATAATTGAAAGAAGCAAGTCCGATGTGGGATGATGTACATGAAAAACTGAATAAAAGATGAAAAATTTAAGTTTATGGGAGAATTTTGTTGGAATAAACAAATTTTAGGGTTTTATTAGTAAATTTGTTTGAGTCTTATTTTATTAGTTTGAATTTAGTAATATTTAATTTCATTTTGATAGAAATAAAATAGGGATCGGTAGTTTTGATTTTTCATTTATTTAGATGTAATGTTATTTTATTTGTTGATATAAGATACATATATACTAAGTAATTATTTTTATTTTGAATAAGTTATATTTTGTGTTTAGTTTTTATTATTTGTATTTAGTCAAAGGTGTTTGTACCTATGGCAAAGTTAAATAAAAATAACCACGATAAATTAAATTAAAGTATGATATCATATCGATTGTCACTTTTATTTTGTTAACATTATCTTCTTCAAGATTTTGGCATTCATTTCGTTCAACGAGCTCTCTTATATCATGAGAACTAATCCACCATCTTCCAATCCTATTTTTCATAAACACACGAAACATGTAAAGATTGATTAAAAATTGACAAGGGCATTTCCTTGAACCTTCATCTATCTACACTTCAAGCTAGGAATGAAAAACATTTATTCCCTCCTTCAGGGAGAGTGATAAAGTCTTTGTTCTCTGCTCCAAGGCTTTGTTTTCGATTGCCTTTCTGTCACTGTTTTATCAGTTTCTATGTTTTGCCTATATATACTTGTATCTCAGACGCAATAATAATAATAACATCCATGTTTTTTCTCTTTCTCTTGTGCCCTTTTCTTTCTATCTTTCTTCCAAACTTCTTAAGCACGTCACATATGCGATGCCTTCCACCAAATACACCTTTGCACATTTCTTCTCTTATATTGTTACCTTAGTACGTAACGTATAATTTTCATTTTATTACCTTCTAACTATCATGGTCTAAACTTAGATATTCTTAAAATTAACTAACATGGTATCTCTCGAAAAAGCTTCATTATAAATACTTTTGAAAGAAAAGATAAAAATTAATTAATTCCTGTATAAATTAAAAAATATACATAAATTTGAAAAAAAGTTATGAGAATTTTTTTTAAGTTATTATATATATGTATAAACTAATTTTATCTAATGAAATTATTTTATTTTTAAAATATTTTTAAAGTATTAGGTAGAACATTTTCCAAGTTAAACTCTATGTCATTGTAAACATTTATTGAATTATTATTTTTTATTTACCAGCACATATTGATATAAACTGTCTTCTAATTTGAGAAACCAAAGTAATAAAAATATATTATTTCAAGTATTTTAACGAGTAATAATTTAGTAAAGTGTAATTATATATTATTTTAGTATTAAACTATCAATAAGATTAATGATCGATATAAAAAAGTAAAAGAGTAGTACTCTTTTTTTTTAATATTTTCATTGATTAATAATAAGAAGACCACCAGCATCCGATATATCCACTTTAAGATGATAGCATACCAAACACTCGTAATCAATTGAAAGATGCTACTCAACCATTTTTCACCCCACATTTCCTTCTCTTATTCATTAATTTTTGAAATGACATTTGTACCACTTTTATGCTCATAATTTCAATTAGTATAATAATTTTTATGTTAATGTATTTGCCACTCTTTATCTCATTACGTGAGCTGCACTTCTTTTTCGTGTTTGGAAAATATGTTTCACTTGTTGGCCTATAAAAACCAATTACCATTCATTTTTAGTTATTACTATTTCATTTTTAGCTAACAATCATCCCATACTGATTTCATTTTAGGATCAAATGGCCGAGCTTTTCGAACTCCATTGACAAGCTACCGAACTTGTCGAGCTCACTGGCCGAGCTCCCGAGCTTCTACCGTCCAGCGGCCACCAGAGGGCACTCAGCCGCCATGAATTCCAGTAGCTCCCTTCATCAGCTTGCAACCTTGAACTCAGCGAGCTACTTGTTCGCCCAACGCTGGCCTCATTACATTCAGCAACTTCAAGTCTCTTTCAACGTCTCCTGCCACTTGGTAGTTGATGCATCTTTGTATGGTTGATTAGTTAAACTCTGCACGAGCATGTGTTATTATAAATATTCTGCTTCATCTTTGTAAAGAAACTTTTGAGTGATATGAAATTGTTGATCTGTTGAGAAAACTCACAAAGCATGTTTATGTGTTTAAATATTAGTCTTTTATTTATACTGTGCTCTTATTGCTTATCATGCTTTAATTATTTTGTTTTTATTTGTTTCAATTTTTAACACATGCATAAGACAAAACATTAATAAAAATGAACCCGTAAGATATTTAAACAACTAAAAATCTTTAAAATGTTTTATGAATATACCTCTGAAAACTGAGAAAAATCATATCATTTAGATGTATATTTGTTAAACATCAAAAGGGGAGAGATTGTTAAAACAAAATCATCTATAAAACTAAAATGTCTAAATGCTCTTATATGTTTCGAAGTTTAACATAACAATATTAAACGAAATGAACATATGAAGATGGTATCACTAGAATTTCATAATAGCTAAATATAGGTGATAAATGAAAATACTCTCAAAACCAAGTAACTTAGGAAAGTCTTAAAAAATCGCCTAAGCACAAAATAGATGCAACACTAAACAATTCCTAAGCTTAAGCGTCAATAAGAGTCTTACTACACGGAAAAGTTATATTGTACCAAATGGTAATCAATCAAACTCTCAATTTAGTTAAGAAGGTAAAAGTGTTGAGATAACATTTTTGGAAAACACTTTGAAAGCCTATATTAATATTCCAAAAACTTGTGAAAGAATACAACTTGCTAAACGTACTTGCTGAATAGAGCAGAACCTAAAAACGTTTATACATAATAGAAGACACCATGAGTTAAAGGATCTACTTCATCCAACGATGAAGTCTTCAATCAATGTTGGGTATCTTAATGAGATGCTTAAATGATAAAATCCTACCTAAACAGTAGAAAACGTAAAAAGCATTTTGTTTTATAAACAAGCATTAAATGTCATTAAACGTTTAACATTCAAAAACAATAAAAGTAATAAGAAAAAAGACATATTTGTTGCATGCATATCTATTCTACTTTGTGCAGATTTTCTATTACATGCATCAACGTACTCCATCCGATACAAATCACAAATAGACGTTAGGAACAAAGAAGACATTCACAGAATGCTCTATTCATCAGTAATCGTGCCAGAAAGATAGTACAACCTACTTTTATCAAAGTACTAAAAAAATAAGCTTGCTCTGACAAGTTGACTTTAACTAATGTCTGCTTCATATGACAAGACTGAGAAGACTCAAGAATGAAGGCCAAAGCTATATTTAATGGATATATTTGAGAAGCCTTTAAATAGAAGATAATTTGAAGAAAGAATCAAGAGAATAGCTTACGAAGAGAATATATACAAAGAGAAAAAGAGAAAATATCGTCGAGAGAAAAGCACAGAAGAGCTTAAGAACTCAAAAGAAAATATCTGAGAAAAGAGAAATCCCAAGTCTAGAAACACTATCAAGCTTCATTCTGTCGGAACAATCGGTACCGTTATAGAGTCGCGCAGCGGAATAAAATATAGATAGCGGAAAGCGTGTAACGATCACAACACAAGTTAAAATATGTGCTAAGAGTTTAGGGATCAAGAAAATCAACACAAAATTTTTATCCTGGTTCGAATCAAAAGATTCTACGTCCAGTCGTTAATCACTATAAATAGTGATTAACCTTTTTCACTAAAAATATAGTTTGCAGATTACAATCAAATAATCAAAATAAGCAAAGAATAGAAAACACCTTCCTTCGACAAACGAACGGAAGAACCTGCTCAGCCAACTTGAAGAGAACCGCTCCGACCTTTGACACACAAAACACGAGCTTCTCCTATTCACAAGACCAGGCAAGAACACTATATCACTTTGAGAACTTCCTCAGACAAACTGTATTCTCAAAATGGCATAGATCCTTTTCACTCACAGAGAGATTCCCTTAGGCACAAAGCTCTAATACTCTCAATTGAAAAAGTTACTTTCTAAGAGCTGTGAAGACCTCTATTTATAAGCCTAGTTTCGTGCAGGGTCAAAAACTGAAAAAACATCTCCCAACTGCCACTGATAATCGATTATCATAAGTGATAATCGATTATTTGTGTCCGTTATGGGGTTTTCAAAATGGTGATAATCGATTATCCTGAGCAATAATCGATTATTCCAGAGACTTGGACAGAATTAAATAAAACAGTGATAATCGATTATTCTGTGTAATAATCGATTATTTGCGCAAGCAACTCTCTTCTAAACTGGCTCGTGATAATCGATTATCCCTCTTGATAATCGATTATTTGTGCAATGACTCACTATATACGAAAACTTCTAAGAGTTTTTACATCATTACATTTTATCCTATACATTTGTTTCTACAAAATGCATTTAACAAAGATGCATTTAGAGTCTTCAATTCTTCAGCTTTTATCATCATCAAAACTTTACAGTAGCTTTCAAGATACCAATGCTCCTCATTGGTAACAATCTCCCCCTTTTTGATGATGATCAAAAATATCTTTTGTTAAAAGCATTTCTAATTTCCTGCACAAATTTCATACTTACAAACATGTTAGTAATAACTGCACTACTTAAATTAGAAGTTGTCTCCCCCTTTTTGATCATAAGCAAAAAGTAAAAAAGGGAAAAACTCCCCCTCAAATTTTTCTCCCCCTCAACTAAAGAATTGATGCATTTCAAAAAAAATAAAATTGAAATTTCATAATATGAAAGACCATAATACCTCATGGAATATAAGAGAAACATAAATTCAACTCTAATTAAGAAGTACAAACAGTATTAATTAATCCATAATAGAGATAAAAACAAGATATCTAAAAAACTCATATATCTTCCCTGAATGTAATAATCCCCTTTTAAAAACAGACTCTAAAAAAATTTTAAAAAAATTTTTTTTTTTTTTTTTTTTTTTTTTTTTTTTTTTTTTTACGCTGTGACTTAAGATAATCGATTATTACTTTAAATAATCGATTATGTGCGAGCCAAATTGTCAAAATCAAATTTTTGAGACGAGATAATCGATTATTACCCTTGGTAATCGATTATTTACGTTAATTTCCGAAAAACACAAATTTGGGCCAAATTTTCAACCTAAGACACATCTAACATTATAAATTATTTCAAAGCTCTTAAAAAATACCAGGATACCATAGAGTCTTCTTTTCCTTTTGAAAAATTAACCTGCAAAACAAAACAATAGAGTTTTGGTCCCCATAATCTCATTTGGGTCCTTTGAGGTTAGAGACAATTTACTTTATAACAGGAATCCAAACATATTTTCCATTTGGAACATCAAAATGTTTAATTCTACATTTGTTAGAAGTGTGCCCCTTTTTCATACAATAAAAGCATGTAACAACATTTGGGTTTCTATAAGACATAGTTCCTTTTTCAACCCATACCCTACGGGTTCTTTTAATTTTGTTCTTACTTTTAAAAACACTTTTGTTTTTATAAACCTTTCTAACAATTATAGGCATTTCAACATTATTATTTCCAGTTGCAACTTCAAGAAGATTTTCAAGAATATCAATATCAACATATGACTCTTACATGAAAGACATTCAACAGGATGTTCAACATTTGAAGACTCTTTCATTTCCAAGTTGCAAATTTTATTTCTCAAACTTACTTCCTCATCTAATGCCTTCTCATATTTAATTCGCAATTCTTTAAATTCCTTTTTCAAATTTTTATGAGCAGCATTCAATTTTTCAGATTCATCAAGCAATTCAAGAAAAGCTTTTTGCAAATCAAATTCACTAGATTCAGAATTAGAACAACTTACTTGGCTTGCAGTGTCATCAACATTAGCTGTCAAACATAAGTTTGTTTCTTCAACAGAATCACTTGAACTACTTGAGTCATTATCAACCCAAGCAATGTGGACCTTCTTCTTTTTGTGAAATTTCTTGATAATTGGACAAACGACTTTTATATGGCCTCTTTCACCACATCCATAACATTTAAAGCTTGATGAGGAGCCTTGATTGTCCTTCTTTTTCTTCAAGAGTTGGCTTTTAGATGATTCATTGCTGGCCATTAAGCATAGATTTTCTTGCTTATTTGAATTGTTTGAGCTTGAGGAGCTTGAATCAGACAATGTCAACTTAACAACATCTGTGACTTTATCATGAGTAACTCTTAAAAATTCCCACATTTCCTGAGCACTTTCATAAACAGAAACTTTGAAAAAATCATCAAGGGTTAGTGCAGATAAAATTATGTTCCTAGCCCTAACATCATATTGTGTCATTCTATTTTCATCCATAGT
Source organism: Vigna umbellata (assembly GCF_029865625.1). Classification (NCBI taxonomy): domain Eukaryota; kingdom Viridiplantae; phylum Streptophyta; class Magnoliopsida; order Fabales; family Fabaceae; genus Vigna; species Vigna umbellata. The sequence goes on along the minus strand of NC_142168.1, from coordinate 60,457,986 downwards.
CCACTGTAAAAATGGTTTTTCTACCTGCATATCATTTACTAAAATAGTGGGAACAATTGGTCCATTCATAACAACTTCCCAAATACCCCTGTCAATAGACTCCAAAAATATTTGCATTCTTATTTTCCAAAACGCATAATTTTCCCCCGTAAACAAAGGAGGTCTATCAATAGAAGCACCTCAACATAAACTTGGTTATGACGGCCCATATAGTGATTAACGACTGGACGTAGAATCTTTTGATTCGAACCAGGATAAAAATTCTGTGTGATTTTCTTGATCCCTAAACTCTTAGCACATATTTTAACTTGTGTTGTGATCGTTACACGCTTTCCGCTATCTATATTTTATTCCGCTGCGCGACTCTATAACGGTACCGATTGTTCCAACACATTCTTATATAAGTTTACTGTTGATTGAATTGTATTGAACATATATTCTCTCTATGAGAGTAATCGTCTAAAGACTTGTGGGTTTTCTGACGCTCCAATGGTCTTTCATTCTCAAGTAGAGAGGATTGATCCATGTGGTGAGGAGTAGCAGGAGATCCTAGTCTTGGGTGCTTCCAGTACGACCCAAGGTGAGTGATAACGGACTAACCTTGTGAGTGTGGTAGGGTGAAACCCATTGGCAATGGATTTGGAAAGCAGTAGAGGCTACCACGAGTGCATAACCCATCATAGCTCGACAATCATTCTAGTTCAGACGAGTCAAGTTTAAGTGCAACAAGTCGTGTGTGTGAAGTGTAGGTTATCTGTCTTTATTTGCATGTTGCCTGAATGTTATAACATGATTTTATATCTAGCTCACCCTTGCTTATGTGTTTGTGTTTGTTTGGGTATGCTTTCTTTTGCAATGATAATCCACTTGGATGTGAGCAGAGATGGATGATGTGCCTCTGGAGCAGGCTTTGGGGAAGACAATGTCGTTGCTTAGTTTCATTAGGAATTTAAGTGTTTCCTTATCTTTCAAAACACTCTAGTATGTTAAGTTTTAAATTCTAACTCAATTTGAGATGACTGTAAGCTTATCAACTTCATTTACAGTCTACTCTAATTGTTCTCTCTTATTTAAATGTGGACTTGCTATATTATATGCTTCTATATAATTTGGGATATTGCATAAATATTCTAACAACTGAAAAGCACTTGAAAAGATTTTTTTTTTTTAAAATCAAGCATCTAACTATTTGCGTAAAATCTTTCACTCCTCGAAAAGTACTATTACATTATTTGTGAAAAGTTTTCTATTAACATGTGGACATCTCAACTTACTCCATTAATTCTAATTGGTACTTCTACCTCTTATAAATTTGAATTGGTGCCAAATTAGTTTTAAAGTGTACCATAGAAGTCAATTGCTCAAACTCCAATACTCACGTTCAAACATCCCACAATTTCAAACAACAATTAAGCATACTCACCCAATTTAACATATTTCTCATTCACCACAAATTTAATCAACGGTCTTTATAACTTAGAAATCTAAACGTAGACAACAAATCTAGTCAATGGAGATCAAAATGAAGTGACGCTAAAATATCTTAACTAACTTTGCACAAAAAAAAATAACATTGTTGATATATACAAGAAAAAAAAAACAATATTTATCAACCAATAATTAACCATGACGTTAACAAAAAGAAACAGCATTGGTGTTGACTAAGAAAATTTCGAAAAATATCAATCAAAAAATATATTGATTACATTAATGAAAAAAAAAAAGTAACTATGATCACAAAGAAAAAAAAATGTTAAACCTCCCACATGAAAAATCCTCATCAATATCAATTGAAAATACAATCTCAAGACGACAATATCTTTAAGATCGATTAAAAAAGCGATTATAAAGAGAAGAGACAAATTTATATATATATATATATATATATATATATATATATATATATATATATTATAATATTATATATATATATATATTATATATATATATATATTATATATATATATTATATATATATATATATATATATATATTATATAATTATATATATATATGAAACAATTTGAAATTATTATTTGATAATTATAATTTGAAATGATCTCATTTTATATAATTGAATTATTATCAAATTTTAAAATTACAAATTCTCCTACATTTTTTATTCAAACAATACATTTTGTTATACATTTTATATTCTCTATAAAAAAGCTTAATATATACAAATTTCTATCCAAACATGAAATGCACTAATACATGACGCAACTAGGACAATTTATTATCTAAAATAATTCTTATTTATATTTGTATACAATTAAAAGTTTCCAGATATCTTTAACTTAAGGAAATATATTTTATTTGACTTTCTTTTGCACTTGAATTTTTCCGTATTTCCTTTAGTGAAGATACAATATAAGAATAACATTTAAATTTCCTTATTTTTTAAACGATATAAAAATATAATTATCTCAACCTTTTTTCTTAATTTGTCAAATTAAATATTAAAGACTATTCTGTTAACACCATTAATACTGAACATTTTTTTTCTTTTTATTAGAGAAAAGAATAAACAACCACCCTAAATTTTGTGTGGTTTACAAATGCAGACTTTGAACTTTTTCAGTGTCTCTATTTTTCTTACTCTTACTAAGAGCAGGGTTCGAGATGAAAGTTAAAGATACCTAGCTATTTGTAAAAGTCAGAGTTTAGGGTGGTTACAACTTAGTAAGGCTGAAAAACAGCAGACCAGAAAAACCTCTGGAAATGTTATATACAAAATTGTTACTGTGTGTCATTTGACATCAAATAATATAGAATTCAGAAGGGATGTCAACATGGTGAAACACTCGTCAAATGGGTTCATCATAGATTGACACTTTTGCTATCTCTACCTTACTGTTCTACAAGATCCTGGGATGAACTGTGTGTATCTACAAATGTTTTAGTGTATGTGGCAGAAGGAATGAACAATCCTAACAGATGCCACCCTCCATATCTTTCTATTTTTCCTCCTTGTTTCCCCAGAGACACCGAGGATATTAAAATTTAAGCACGATATAAAAAAACAAGTTTTACTAGAAGAAATCATCAAATGAACCCTCCTTTCCACTTTCAGATCCTGAAAATGCAACCATGAAGAAAAGGACAAATGATACTGTCAGACTCATCTTATTTTCTTCTTCTCATAGATTACAAAAACACAATTCAAATAAAAGGAAACATGACAAAATTCAAATATCACTATAGATACAGGAAGCTGTTAAGTCCTACAACGCTACTACCACTACACCTTATCTTTGATATTCTACTCCAAGATTAAAGGATGCGAATCTCTCAAAAAGAGTATTTCTATTCATATTTAAAAAGTTACATTTATAATATACATGACAGGATCTTTATATATTGGCTTTACTCCCTATGACAACCAAATTATTTTCTAAAGCAGTAAGCAAAGTTTGATGGGAAGATTATTAGTACATTGACATTTGTGGAGAAAGTTGGACTAACCCGATCCATCCCCTGCAGTGACATCCTGAACTACTAGCGGGAAAGAATTTGACTCCTGAGGTTCTGGATTTGAAGCAGTAGCTGGAAATGTGAAATCAGAGTCTGTAGACGAAGTATCAGAGTTACTAGAAGCAACGTCAACCCTAGCTATAGGTCGAAAATTTGAACTCAATCTTGACGAAGTACTCAAGATCGTCTTCAGATCGGCGGCAACTTGATTTGACATGGAAGATATCATCCTGATACACACTAATTCAGATCTAGCATTAATCAAATAGAATTCAGTTTTAAAAGTCATAATTCAAATTATAGTGGTTTCCATATAAGGCAGCCAGACAAAAAATTAGAATGTCATGATGGTTAAACTAAACCCTGTTTAACGTCGCCCCCAGACCATATTTTTGAAGTTTAAACATAATGTTCATTTAGCCCAACAAAATATGATTTCTGTTATCTTGGTATTTTTTTTTTCAAATAGGCTTTTGAGCACATCAGGCCATGACTCATGAAATAGTATATTGGACATTTGCTTCCAGTCATTCTAACAAATACTGAAAATGTACAACATAAAATCTGAAATTTTTTGGATATTGAAGCATATCTTTCGAAAGTAACACTTCATAAATATGGGCTGACTTTAAATCTTCTTCCCAAACGTCAACTTCAGAGCTACCTAACATGCATAAACGAAGTGTTTGAAATATTCATCAAGAGGGTGCCAAAGGAACAAAAAATCAATTCCACCTCTCATGCATCGATTCTCCTTATGATTACTGAAGAGATGCTTTGGGGAAAATTAATGCGGTTAGTAAATTCGGTTATTATAAGTTTAATTTAATTAAGAAATTTATTTCATGGTTGTAAGACGCATTCAATTCAAGGGATTATGCCTAAAGGGGAAGGAAGCCAAACTTTTCTTCTACAGTTTTGCCTTTACCCCCCTTTAATAAGCAACTGTCTAAACTTGGCATATTCAACAGACGTTAGAATTATTTATTTAGAAACTCTAAATACTATTCCCATAATTTACCTTAAATATATTGACCCTTGGAGTCTAAGTGTGTAGTAATTCTTTTGCAACATGGATTATAGTACTGTTTATATATCATCAGATATTTCTATAGAAGTTGAATCAATCCTACAAGTTTTCCAAGTCAATAAAAAGTAATTAGTTACTTCATATGATTAAATAGAATAAATTGGAAAAGCACGACTTATCAACATCTGTTAAACTTGAAACAATCATGTCGTAATAATATGCATGTATGCTAAGAGAGAGTTTATGAATTTTGACAGAACGATTTGATCATTTCAGCACCATCATATGGTTTTATAATTGTTTATGCAAGTTCTATATTCAGTTGAAAGATGATATACCCCATAGAAATACAAAGATAATATATGCACATTTACTTTGAAGCTGTCTCACTCCTTCCTTTATTCTATCCCTTTTCCTCTTGGTTATATTTAACCATATTGATGGGTTTTGGTATTGGAAAATAAAAAATTGCTAGATTACATGAATCTGCAAGGGATATATTAATACTACCTGTTCCAAGTGTCCTGAATCTGATGTACTCTTTTTTCAGTTTCTGCTAATATTTTGCGTAACTCTTCATTGGATCCTTGAGCTTCTGCATATTTCCTTTCATATTCATCACCTCTTTGTTTTTCTGCATGCAACTTGACCTGGCAATGCAATAATTAAATAAAACTTAGTAAGTTTGAATTCAATAACTACAACCAAAAGCCAAAACCCATTACATATATAAATAGGACATGAATGACAAAATAGCAGCATATCATTATAAATTATTAGTGACAACCATGTGATCTGATTGTTTAAATTTCATTTTTCTGAACTGTTCATCCTTGCTTCCATATGGTCTTATATCACACATTCCTCAATTATAAACTGCAAACATCTACACAAATTACCCACTGTATCAGTTCCCCATCAGTAATTATTTACAAGATTATTTCCATCCACTTAATCTTTAAATTTCGTTTGCCATTAGAATCAAACAATATTTATCCATCTTGTCTAGCCACTATAATAAATATAGGTTCTGTGACAAAAAGAATATTATTGTCATCTTCTTTACAGTTAATTTCAATGTAGGTAAGCACATGTTATCTTTCTACACATAAACTCTTACATGAATGTCTATTTTACAAAAATAGAGAATGTGTGAAGTTGGAGAGTTTAGATTTGACTAATAGGGAGGTGTTTAAATGGTACACACTTATGCCAGCTATTATAAGTTTGAACCTTTTTCATGACAGGTTTCTTTTTCCTATCTATAGGGCCAGTTAGTTTGTATATAGCTTTTATAGCTGACTTGTATTTTGTTCATGGGTTTCGCTGTGGTCCCTCCATGAGTTTTTTTTTTCTTTATTCTTAATAATTTTTTTATGTGATGACAAATGATAAATGTATCTTGGGGTGTCCCCCTAACTAAGATGTCAAGGTGCATAGTGATGTCTAACATAAGTTTTATAAAAAAAAAAAATCAAGAACATAACACAGGTAAGTAAAAATTCCTTTAAATTTTAAATGGTGAAGGTTGTTGAAATTATAGGGATCTTTGTAGAAAAGGTGGAAAATGGTTTGGTTTCTTCAAGTCAAGAACTCGTTAAGAGACCACCACTAGAGATGCTCTTAGTGACATTGGTGATGTGAAAAACGGTGGTCTACTCAGTATTTACCATGTGGATTTGACTAACACGGTCCCTTGAAAGATTATCAAAGGTTTGAATATGATTTTAGTCCTCCAAATTGCAGGCCCTGTTTCTTTTGGTCTTCCAATTAAAATTTTTCATCATTTATTCCTTTGATTTTGTGAAATGCTACCTTTAGTCCTTAGAGGTAAACGACATTAGGGATGTTTTCTTTCTACCATCATTATTCGAATTCTTAATCAACCTATGAAACACCTCACAAAACCAATATTTCCCACTTCACTTTCACATTCTAAAATCCTAGTTAGTGACTCAATAATCCTAGCACCAACCAATTTTCCTTCATTAGAATCAAATGCTGCTGCACCTATTCATGACACTCCTCCACAATGCTCGTTATGGTTGAAATGTTGTTAAAGAGTGAAGTAGCGTTGCCGGTTGCAAGTGTCTAGTTGAGCTTCTCCAGCCTGCTCTGAATGGGGTTGCTACTTTTCGGAAAATTGAGAGGGAGATCAGATAAAGAGATGAGCACCACAGCTTTTCAAAGACCCAAACACGCAGTGGTGGATGGTTGTTAGTCTCACTTGTTTGGTTTTTAGAACAAATATTTGTGCAGTATGACCAAAACATTGTTTCTAAATGACGTGATAGAAAAAATTAATAAACTTTTAAAAATCATATCACTCAATTAAATCTACGCGACAAATGTTGAGTAAACCACTGTTTGCCACATAATGAACGTGACTAACACCATCTGACCCCAAGGACTATAAATAGCATAGTGCAAAATCAAAAGACTAAAACGTGAAAAATTTTAATCTAAAGACCAAAAAATATCTAATTTGGAAGACTTGAAACATATTTAAGCCCTCAAAAAACTTTTAAATTCATGTGACAAATGCTCAGTAGATCACCATTTGTCACATCATCAACATCTCTAGTAATGTCTACCCCAACGACTAACAATAACATTTTACAAAATTGAAAGACTAAAAGGAAAACTTTTAATTGGAGGACCAAAACAAATAAAACCCCCAATTTGGAGGACTATACATATTTAAGCCTAAAATAAAAAATATTGATTTAAGTGTAATGATGTATTACCAAATAAAAAGCATTAGTCCTTATTATAATGATAGTGAAATATTAAGGAAACCAATAAAAAGCATATAAAGAAATGTGAAAACCACTACTAAAAAATTATCTAAGATACTCTATGATGTTCCAAGATAAAATGATTATATTATTCAGTATCTCCTAGATATAGTAACACTCCGTACAGACTAAGGTTTATAGGGCTTTAAGCATGTTACAATGAAACATAAGAGAATTAAATAAAAATATAATGCAGTCGCACGCATTTGTGACCAGAGATAGGGTCGGTCAAGGTGCTTAAGATGGGAGAGGGAGACAAAATACATCTGGGACCAGAGATGGGGGCCAAACTGCATGCATCTATGATAAAGATGGGCCAAAGCATCTGGGATTAGAGGCAGCACGGCCAGATGGAATAATTTTAAATAGGAAGAAAAGTCACCATTGCTATGATCAGAAGTGGACTGCGGGACTGATTGTCAGCATGAAAGAGATGACTTTATCATTCATGCTCTCCGTCTGAATACCAATATGGCAATGGAAAACCAATAATAATTCTAAATAGGGAGAGAACAGAGAAAAAATGTTAATGATTGATGTTGTGTAGGGGTTGGTTTTGGTGGCCATAATCTTGTGCATGGCCAATGGGAAGAAAAGAGCCATGGAGATGTGACATCATCACAGTAGAGTGCTAGATTTTAAAGAACTCGACAATGGAAAAAATGATAAGGCATGCCATGGAGGCTGCTATAGCTCTAATAGCATAATGAAATTATATGGATTTAAGTACGAAAGAAAACACTAGGATATAAAATAGGACATGTAATGATTACAATAGAGAGAACTAAATCTAATTCATATCAAAACTAAACTCCCAATCACAATTAAAAAAGAAAACATATATAGAAACCACAACTCTAAAATAAAATAATGATCTTATATTGCATATTTTATAGATATTCGGTAGTAGATATCCTATGCTTTACCTTTAAGTTTTTGCATATTTTATAGATATTCGGTAGTAGATATACTATTCTTTACCTTTAAGTTTTTTTTTCTACAGCAAGAACCTCAATCTTGTCGGTGTCTTTGAGAGGACTAGAAGAATCCCTGATAGCTTCAATACTTTCGTCTTCTTGCACAGGATTTGAGGATTCTTCATGCACGGGATATGAAGATTCTTCCATAGAAGGACTTTCATTTTGCAGAGGAGTCTCTGAAACCTGGCATAACATAATAGCAAACCAGTTAATTTTTTTATATCAGCCGCAGGAAATTCAAGATGATTATGCTAGAAGAAGGTGGTTCACGTGCTTTTGTATTTATTGAAATTTACAGCTTCAATGACAATCCTAATTAATTTTCTTCCAGAAAATGTAGTCTCTCCAAAAGCTGTAAGCAAATAAGAGAAAGCTCCAAAATAGTTTTGAATTATATCTCTAACAATTACATATTCCCCTATCAAAATATTAAAATATACAACCTTCTCTTCCTGTGTATCACAGGAGCTGCTGCTTTGTTGAATGATTGGTGCTTTCTTAAGGTTCTGATAGTCAACGAGAGCTTTATGTCGACGCCAATAGGACTGCATTTTTTCATTCCTAAAATTTCAGACAACTGAAAGGCATTTAAAAAATATGGTAAAATATATTTTTTCCCTCAAAACATCTAAAAATTTGTTTTTAATCCTCATAAAAATTTATATGTTGCTTGTCCCTACAACTTTATATTAAATCTAGGGACTAGCATTATTTTTAATAGGGACTGAACAAAAATTCAAGGTATTTTGAGGGACAAAACATAATTTACCCAACATTAACATGACAGCTCTAACCTGAATAGTTATTGATGCACTAGTCTGCTTTCTATATGCTTGCTTTTTATATCTAAATTGATTACAAGCAGCCATTGCTCGAAAACCTGTCTGCAACACATTTGCACAGAACTTTATTTCAACATACTGCTTCCTAGCTAGTGTTCGTCGCATCTGCTTTTGAATTCTGACTGCAGCAACTTGCCTATATTTCATGTGATAATACAATCTTCGAGCCAATTCTCCTAAAAGTTGAAACAATAAATGTTTAAAAGAATTACATTTCCACTTTTACCCTTTAAATGACCGTTAATTTAAATTTAATTGTTTTTAAATTAAAATAATTGTTTCACTATTTTTTTCTTTTAAATCACTATTTATTAAAATTCAGTTATTTTTTTTAAATTAAATTAACTATCTATAAAAAAAAAGAGATACGCATGCACGTAGTGCTCGTTTCCACTTGTAATAAATAAAGTAAATGCTTGAAGATTCTTATGCAAAATATCTAAAACCTAAACTTCAGAGTCCCTTTGAAACTGTCATAGAAAACAAGGCAGAAGTTATGGGAAAAGAATGCCAGGCAAAATGAACTCTAAAAAGTCTTCATTATGTATTCATTTCATCAACTAATAGATATTTTTGGGTAAGGACTACATTTCTAGGTGGAGAAAGGCCCAAAAATTGAAACCCGTTCCATGTCTCACTTGTCCAAGTGGAGAGAGATCTGATTAGGGCACATGGGAGAGACCAATTTCAAGGGACAATAAGCTCAATTGATAGAAAAGAAAAGAAAGCCATCCTCGCTTATTCACTGAGCTGTTACAGTGAAACTATGTTTGTGAATTTGTCAACATTTTGAATCAGGCAGAGATTTTATCAGAAGGATCATGACATCTAGTTCTTCATTTTCAACAGTTTGATTGGTGATCATTTCTATTGTAAGTTTTGTTGTTTTATCGATGGGCTGGCTGTTAGCACAGACTTGTGCCCTTGATTGATACACTTTTGTACCCAATGTTATCTATGGTTAACCTATGGTTTTTTCCAAGAGTTTTCTAAATAAAAATTTCGGCTGTCTCCCATATGTCTGCGCTATTTTAATTGCTTCTATATTTAAGCTATTTATTGTCACATATCTTGAGTGGAGGGATTTAATCAGCTGTCAGATAATGATCTCCACACCACTTTATAGCTTCTGTGTCGACTATACTATGTTTCATAGAAGGGAAAATTAACACAAGGTACAGAGATAACGCCATAAATGAATGGAAAGTAACTTTTCTGCAATAAAAATCACTGCCACAGATATAGAAGAGGATTCCTTTCTCATGTGCCTGTGTGCAATGCTTCCTTTTTCTTCTCAAGGATCATTAAATAGTTTCTTTTATGTTTCCCTCCAAATATGATATGACAGTACTATATTTCATTCCCCACCCTTTGCGATTAGGCTTCAAGACTACAGAATAATCAGTGAGAACTATAAAAGAAAAAGGATTTGTAGTTTCAATAGAATGAAGGTGAACCTAAAAACGAAACACTTCATATTTTCCTGCCTCTAAGGACTCCCCATACCAAGGCAGCCTTTTGTCCTTCACATAATACAAAAAAGACAAAAAACTAACCTCTGCAAATGGATTGTAGGAAAACAGAGCTCTTTCGCAAATCAATATATGTTTTCCGACTACAACGAGTTTTAGCATTCTTTTGAATAACAGTAGCTGAACTACTAAGCAGGAATGCCCTTCGAGCATCCAATTCAGACATCTGACCAACTCTTAAGAATATTTTTGTTTCCCCTATCTGCAAAATTGGTAGGTCACAAGTTCAGCTCAACATAGAAAAGCACCTCACAATAAAGAATTTTGGTCAACATATGTGACTCAGAATATAAATCATTTGCCATACATCGAGTGTGGTTTACAAATTTCATTTCACGCACCCAGTCAAATGAACTAAACCAGAAAGAGATTACGAGAAATCAATGACAGCAACTTTAAAGTAGAATGATATCAAATTACTTAAAAAAATAATAACTTTTGAATTCCTTTAAACATAACAAAATTCAATAGATTTCTTGCCGTACCTGATAACCTGTCAGCCCAATCTTCTCCAAAATCTTTTTACACGAATCTTTTTCATCAAAGCTGCATAAAAACAGATCGCTTTCAAGATGGGAACTAAATAAATGTCAAACTAGAAAGCATGATATCAAGACTATTGACTCCAAAATCTTTTTACACGAAACTTTTTCATCAAAGCTGCATAAATACAGATCACTTTCAAAATGGGGAACCAAATAAATGTCAAACTAGAAAGCATGATATCAAGACTATTGAGTAAAAGTAACATGGCTAAAATTGGGTTATGCTGAACTTACTTCCCACGAAGAATCTCCGGAGCAAGAATCCATAATCGAGTAATAAAATCATGAAAGGTCCAGTGAGTGGGAAATCCAGCGCATTTAATTCTTACTGCTTCAAGAACACCCTACAATAACACAATGGGCGAAAACTCCACAGGGGTAAGTTTAATTAGAGAAGCTACATGCCATTGGAAATTGTATTTCATCACATTATGCGAGTTATTTTTAAATGTAATTTCCAGTTGTCCCCTATTCAATATGAATAAACAGATAGGAGAGTAATTAATTAAGGATTGACCGAATAAATCCAGTATTTACTTGAAAGAGAATAGGAAAGTAGTAGCTAGTAAGAGTGTATCAGGCAATGGAAGTGTCAACAGTTCTACTCAGAAAATATGTCAGAACTTAATTCTTAATTAGACTTACACCAGATCGTAATTGTTGGATGACGTTCATATGTTCAAATATGAAAGGTTTTAGTTGTGTATTTGGCTTCACGCATCTAATATAGTGTGGCTCTGTCAGATTGAGTGTGTCCATCAATTGTTGTAATTGTAGCTGTACAAATAAGTACAAGAGTATTAACCTTCTGGCCTTTGGATTGAGGTAAGGCCTATCAGATACTGACAATATAAAGAACCATATTTTATAAACCTTGAAACGAGAACCAATGGAAGAAAACTTAGAAGATTTGGCTGACTCCTCAGAAAGTGGGGGGAAAAGACCTGATACAAATGAACATTTGGAAGCACTTAGCATCTCTTGATGTTCAGGAACAACATAGTCTTTGTTTTTGTCTAAAAAGTGCTCAGATTGATACTGAACCTGAAAAGAAGTGGCTAAATAATAAGTTTTAGCAGAAAATCGGGAAAAAAATTTCATAGTAATGTTGAAAAATCAAACTCACATCTCCTGCATAATGACAAACAGTGAAGTCTGAACGTGTCAATTTTGGCTTAATGAAGCGTTTGTGATCTTTGAATGTCTGATAAAGCTTCTGTGAAAATGTTTCATGAGTTGACTTAGGAAACATACTGCAAGCAGACAATGAACATGCCAATAAGGGTACTAGTTATTAAAAAAATCAAAATTGTAACAACTTCGTATGCTGCGTATGAACAATTTTGAAATATAATCCATGAACTTCTCAAGGACAAATTATCAGGAAACATTCACAAGTTAGTGTACATTTTTCCTTGGAGAAGTTATTGGTAAAGAGACCAAAACTTGCTCATTCTTTCACTTCAAATTTGTAAGAATGACTTTCAAATCCTTATAGTGCCAAATACGATGCATCACATATTACATGCAGAAAACTTATGCTGCCATTTACTAAAACAGTAACAATCAATTCAAAGAAATAACGCTTGACACAGTTATGGTACTTAATATGCCATTGGGAAAGTTCTACATTGTGTAAAATCTTTTCTTGTGAGGAAAGAATGCCTTCCATTTCTCTATTTTTCTCTCTTATTCAAATATAAAGGCATAAACAATAAAAAATTAAGAAATTTCTTCATACCAAGCTTCATCAAGCAGAGCAATAATTCCACCAGGTTTCTGAAAAAGAGAATTATAGATATCAGTGATGCCATTCTGAAAGTAGATTCAGAGGATACTATCTTAGCAAATTCTGAAACAAATATTCCAGAAATATTTCAAAACAGAATCCAGCACATAGCAAAAGCATGTTGTGAGAAGCTATTAATAAAACTTATCTTAACCACAGAATGATTAGTAGATGATATTCCTCGAATCGTTCCAAAACTATGAATATTGATAACTGCCTCAAGGCTTCCTTTGCTAGAATAGAGGCATATGTGGTCCATTGGCAATGAATAATGTGTACAGGTCTAACACAAGACAACAAATACACACCACCAATTGTAAACCCAGCCAACTGCCAGGCATCTGAGCCTAGCAGAAGCACGTTAGGTAAATTATGTACCAGAAATTTCAACTTAAATAGTTTCTCTTTTACAATAAGAAATTATCATAGGATTGATTATGCCAGAATTATTATTCATGTAAACAACCTTGCACTCAAGATAATTTAGACCTAGTAATGGCAGTTGATGACACATGTCTAACCAAACACAGAGGCCTTTGCAAAGCATAATCTATCAGAAAACCTAGTCTTTATGAAAAATGTGGGATACTTAAGTAATCTACATCAAACTATGGCGGTAAGAATAAAGTATACATTGTATACCAATTATCAAAGTTTATTAGATTTTACAAATACAACGGTTGCAACAATAGTTTTCTTTATTTTTCTACAGTGATACAACTGTTTAAAGAAACATATAGATAAAAACGAAGATAACCAATCCTTAACAAATAAAACAACACGTCATAAAAAGCCCCGCATGCAGAAACACAATGTCCAGAAATTCCCCTCAATTTCTCTAAACATTGACTGTTGAGATGCTTTTGTCAGAGTTATAGAAACAATTGTTGAGCCTGTGAAAACAAAGTATGTAGGATATTTTATTCTTAAACGTCTCAAAAGTTTGTGACCAAGTGGTAAAGAAGAGTTCAATCCTTGGTGTGCCTGTGCATCCTGATCAAGTTAAATTCAAGCAAAAAGCAAAATAGGCATAAGTAGTTCTCTACACACCAAACCTATATAAGGTGTGTTTCAGACATAAAATCCATTTGTGGGCCTCCAGCCCTCTATCTAAGTTTAAGCTTTCATGAAATTTGCCACCCTTAAGGTAGGCAGTGTTTAAACTATGTTCACATATAGCAGCAAACCATGGTATTAAATTTCACAATTAATGGTCCTCAGATTAGAAATGTGGGTCAGTAATTGTTAGCCTCTGAATTTCAAAAATATAACTAAAATAAAAACTTATAAGGTATGATTTAAGAAGATCCTTTAATAAATACTAAAGCACAGACTAAAAGTTGGTAGAAACCTTTTCAATGAGATCCAGTACATCTTGATTATCTACAAATTCTAAGTAGCTCCAGTCAATCCCTTCTTTTGTATATTCCTCCTGCTCCATCTTAAACACATGCTGCAGCGCATCATTGGCATCAGATTGAATGTTGAGAGAAAAGTCTCACAGTGGGAATTGTAAAATATATGAAAAACTAACCTCATACCTGGTTGAAGTGTTGCTGTAGCTTTTCATTTGTGAAATTTATACAAAACTGCTCAAAGCTACAATGAGGGAACTACATATCAGCATGGATTTATCTTATTTACTACCACACCAAAATGAAAGGGAGAGCTTGCTTGCAAATATGTCTTCTCCAACTCAATATAAAATTACTATTCTGTTGTATTTTACGTTATGTTGCTAAGTAGTTAGTCAGGTAGTCAACTAACATCTCTGTAACGGACTGTTGAGTTAGAAGCTAGCTAGATATTAATAAGTGTACTCTCTCATCTTCTACCCTATAGTCAATTTATTCTCTTATACAGTGTATTTAGGTTTCTTGGTTTCAATTATATATATATTTAACTAACATGGATGTGGCTGTATGAGACCTTCTTTTGTGAATATGTCTGTTTGTGTCTTCCTAAATTAGAGTATGCAAGCATACAATGACTACAAAATAAATCTAGAGCTACTGTAATAAATAACCTAAACTAGAGAATAAAAAGATAAAAAAGGAAATAATACTAATATCATTCATTTCTTCATATCCTTAACACAATAACAATTACCTTAAATAGCCTAAAACTACCAAGTAATTTGATAACAGCCCTGTAAGTGTCATCGTCTAACATTATGAAATAAAAAGAAAATAGAAAATAATGAAATGTGAAATAAACTAATTTAACCCTATCTAATATAAATCCTTCGACCCATTAGATTTGGGCCTAGAGCCCATCCTATCATACAATAACAACATTGCATTAAGAAAATATATTCTCACCTATTTGTTTGGAAGCTTTCAAAGCCATATATGTCAAGAACACCAATGAGACACTTTGAGCTAGGATCCTGCCCAATGGAGATATTAATTTTTTGAACTAACCTGGACATGACAAAAACAAATAATTGTATTTGATATTCCTTCTACAGAAAAATAAAAAATAATGTTATATATGCACATAGACATAAATACATACACACACACACACACACACACACACACACATATATATATATATATATATATATATATATATATATATATATATATATTATATATATATATGTATGTATATATATATATATATACACATATACATATATATGTTTATATACCTGTATATATATAATATACATACATACATATATATATATATATATATATATTATGTGTATATGTGTATATACATACATATATATATATGATGAAATCACATTACCAGTCAAATAAACGAGAATATATGGTTTTGGCTAAACCATCCCGGCTAACTGTGGCACCCAGAGGGTCAAGACTTCTTTTGATGATTTCTTCTGGAGTAACCATCATACGCTTACACAGTGCATCTTCCAAAGCATGCACATCACACCTGGAATATGAATAAATTCAATTGATAAATAATATCTATACAAGATTTTGGAAAGGATAACAGTAAAAATTCGGCAATACATAAGAAGTTCTGCTGTTGTTTGCAGATGAAACTTGGATTCTTCTTCTTCTAGAACTGCAAAATCAGTTTCTTCTGATTTTGAAAAGTTAATATTTCCAAGATGAAGAATACCAGCTACAACTCTGAAAATAGCATCCTGAGAGGAGGAAGTGAGGAAACATGTAACTAAGTTTTCATAGAAGTTTTGTTTGAAAGACACTAAATGAATTATTAGAAACACTAACAAATGTTTTAGTGATACCTGCTCGTCCTGACTGATTCCCACAATATCCATGGCTCTCTTGGTGCTAAGGTATTCTTGAGCAGCATTAACACCAACTAATTCGTAGCAATTGGATTGGTTAAGGTAGTGAAATGATTTAGGATCTCCCAACTTATATTTCTCCTTTTCCTAAATGAAATCAGGATGCTGCCAATAAAATGACATGAAGAATAGTGAATAGAAGATGAAGCTTTGAATTGCTTACCTCTGGAGGAGAAGCGCAGAGAAGGTAAAAACAGTGATAGTTACGCTCAGGATCTGAGATTTGGCAAACACGAGATTTCTCAAGCAGATAAGTTCTAATGGCTGCACCAGATATTCGTCCAAACTTATCAAATTGGATCTCAACAAATTTTCCAAAACGGCTGCAAGAAAATAAAAGAAACAGAAGTATGAAACTGCTACTAATTATTGAAATCACTAATTCATAAATGAGAAACAACCTTTATGATGCCCAATACAAAATTAGTAATAAAAAGCATTGAGCATGTAAATGATGATATAGTCAAAAGATGAAGAAAAATTGAGTCAATTATTCAAAAACCTGCACCCATGATATGAATATAAACTATATACTAGAAATAATTCAGAAAATCAAGTATATAGCTGAAAAAGTGTAGCATAAAAAGGATATGTTTATCACGTACATAATGTAATATAAAAAACCAAGCATAATAGAAACATAACCAGAAATCTCTTACCTGGAATTGTCATTTCTAACAGTTTTTGCATTACCAAATGCTTCAAGAACTGGATTTGACTGCATCATTACAATTTAAAAAATAGATTGATGAGTTCAACATAACTCAGAAATAAGACATGAAATAAGAACTACTTGACTCACCAAGAAGAATACAAAGAAGATTACAAAATATTAGAAAAACAGGAGAAAAGACTGGAATTTGGTTGGACTAGTTTACTACATGATCTTATCACAACCAAGATCCTGATATCAATAGAAAATATTGAGTCTATTTCAGCAGACTCTCTCACATGAAATTAATCTAATTAAATTTTTTTCCTTGATCAACTGCTTGTTAGGTTGCTACAATAAGTATATTGAAGAGTGTCCTGATCGGTTAGATCCTTCTGAAACTCGTCACAATCAATGAAAATAAGGTAGCTATGTTTCTATGCAAAGACAGAAATGAGGAAATAATGATACTTGTATTTGTGACTTGTTCTATAAATAATATTCTCGAGGGTGTTAGTTATACACAGATTCTCTCCAATTGCTTTTTATATTTCATCTCAACATGGTATATAGGCCCTAACAAGAAAACCCTAACATATGTCTACCTACTGATCCCATTATATATCAGTGCCAAAAATTTTGGAAAACCATGTACTTTTCTAGTTTCCTTTCCCCCTCTGGGCCTCCTTTTTTTCACCATGTTTCATGCCAACTGCTACTACTGTTTTCCAGAAATTTTCCTGGCAAGCAATTTTCGCACAAGACAATCACCATGTTGACTATGAGAAATAGTCACAGATTTGCAACTTTGAACTTAAAAACAGCATGTGCTCTAATGCACCCCTCCTAGAAGCTCCGTTTTCTCTCTCAGTTACAACTTCACTACTCATGGCTACTCACTGGCCATGCCTTCAGCCAGCACACATACATACATGTTGGGGTTACTCAACTGCCCTGGAAAGCCGCCTATTACCTGCCCAGCCCTTTTTGCTTCCTCTCTCTCCCTCCTTGGTGATCCATAGCTGATATGCAGACTGTGACAATTAGGCAACCCTTCCATCTTCACAAACTTCCTCAAATAATACAAGGAACATGAGACATCCAGTTCTACTACTTGTGTTGTGCACACAAGTAATCCCTCTACTGGTGTCTAAGTCCACATCCACATCTCTTGGTCCTTAGGTCCTTAATTCTAGTGTTATTGATCATATCACATTCAGTAAATCCTTTTTCTCCATTTTTTTTCTAGTTTAAGTAATTTACCCTTTATTCCTTTTGCTGTTTGGTCTCAAACATTTCATTTAATTTGGTACTCTCCATCTCGTACCATCTTGTTTGGTTGATAATTTCCTCAATATTCTACAGTCTCAATTGAATTTTACTATCAATGAGTCATTTAACTCTTTTATTGATTATTTCATTTTTTATTAAAGATTTTGTTGCCCTATAGGATCCGAGTTTGGCTGGATAATTGGCTCCAGATGTCAATCACATGAACTTTATTAACTTAGACCTCTACCCACGTTGGTTAGTTGGTGGATTCTTTTGTTTTCATCCACACTTAGCTAGATCATCCTAGTCTTGCCAAGTTACAACAAGAAGCACTAATTCTTTCCAAATTGTCGTTACATTAATTATGTCAATTCCCCTGTATTGATCATTATTATCAATGCACTTTGTTGATTTTAACGAAAAATCAATTCAAGTTGTTTTCCATAATCCAATCTTTTATCAAGAGATAAAAAATCAATTTTAAGTTCGAACTTGCATTTTCCAAAGTGATAATGCGCATGAACATTTTGATGACTTGGGTCCAACCAATGGACCCATCAAAAAGGAAAATAACTAAACAAAGGTCAATAAGGAAGTCAAGATCTATCAACAAGGATTATGCAAGCTCAAAATCACCCATCAAGGCCATCCATGTCCGCCTAGCGACATGTCCAGGTCGCTTAGCGAGAGGCAGCTCAACGAGAAACACGTGATAGGTACCCAAAATTTATTATTTCCTCAAAGAATTCCAAGACAGGTTCTTGGATGATCTTGCAGATAGACCAGACAGCTTGCTCTGCACTAGAATATAGAACACACACAACACCATGTCTTTTGAGAGGACCTATCTCTCCCTTCCCATTGTCTATCAAACAACTCCAAAAACTAAAGAAAACAACCCCCCAAACAGACTTTATAATAGTCTGACACACAACAAACCCACCACACAGACATTTATAATTGTTTGTCCCTCTTATTCCCTCTTAAACCCACCAATAGAACATGCTCTAAAGTTTTGGAACAAGTCAAATTATTACACACCAATGATACTTAACGTCTATATGGTGTTTGTCACGATCTTTTCAATGTTGTTGCTCCACGAAATCAATAATCTATGGCTGATTATTTTGGTAACACCATGCTCTTTTTCATGAATTTAATTAGGTTTGACCTCTTGCCTCTACTCCACCACAAGAAATAGAACAAGAGTCAAAGTTCTTCTTGGTATTGGCTTTACACAAACTTGCTAATAAATATTCCCATGTCCATGATCAAATTTTGGGTTCCTTGTTATACCGAATTTTACTTCTACTTGTTCCACCCTTTTGTGTGTGCAGGTAAACCTATTAATGATACACTTGTTTCTACAAATGATTCTTCTGCTTTGGCATCTCAACATGATGATCACAACTGCTCTCGCAAGCCAGGAAAAGGGCGTCACAAGTGTGACCATTGTGGCAAGCTAGGCCACAAGATTGACAGGTGTTATGCATTACATGGTCATCCAACTCGCTCTGTTGTTGTTGCTCAAACTGATTCCCCCTCCATCTGATATTGTCGATAAATCTGCTCTCTTCAATGAATTTCTTAAGTGGTATGAGGATCGTCAGCCCTCTAGTTCCACTGCTTCTATTGCACACATAGGTACATCTTTAGTTAGTCTGACTCTATCTTCATCTATTGGTCCTTGGGTTCTTAACTCAGGAGCCACATATCACATTACTGGTAACAAATCTTTGTTTTCCTCTTTATCCTCTCCGAATAATTTACCTTCTGTTACAATGGCTATGGGTCTAGGGTTTTAGCTCATGGTGTCAGGACCATTAACCTTTTTCCTTTTTTATCCATTGATAATGTTCTTTATGTCCCTGGGTCTCCTTTTAACTCATTATCTATTACTCGTCTAATTTCGTTCTTTTTATTGTGTTATTTCTTTTACCAAAACTTTTGTTTGTTTACAGGACCGAAGTTTGAGACAGGTGATTGGCACCGAATGTGATTCTCATTGTCTTTATCATCTCTGCCCTTCTACACATGTTGCCACAGTTACGAACTCTCCATCTCTCCTTCATGCTAAGTTAGGTCATCCTAGTCTGGCCAAATTGCAACAGTTGGTTCCCAACTTGACCAAATTGTCTAGTCTAGTGTGTAAGTCGTGTCAATTAAGGAAACATAGTCATAGTTCCTTTCCTAGTAGTGTTTCACAACATGTTTCATCCCCTTTTGCCTTTATGCAATCTGATATTTGGGGTCCTAGTCGTATTAAGTTTAATTTAGGTTTTCAATATTTTGTCACTTTTATTAATGATTATTCCATATGTACTTGGTTATTTTTAATGAAAAATCGTTCTGATTTATTTTATATCTTTCATACTTTTTATAATGAAATTAAAACTCAGTTTGGTATTTCTATTCAAACTTTGCAAACTGATAATGGTCGTAAATATCATTCAAATTCTTTCAAACAATTTATGCTTCTCATGGCATTCTCCATCAAACTTCATATGTTTTTATACCTCAACAAAATGGGGTGGTTGAGAGCAAGAATAGGCCTCTTATTGATTCATGGTGAGCTTTCTCAACATTTTTAGGGTGATGTTATTCTTATTGTATGATATCTTATTAATCGTATGTCGTCTTCGATTTTAGATAACAAAATTCCTCATTCTATTTTATTTCCTCATGAACCTCTCCATCCCTTGCCTATGGAAGTTTTTGGGTCTACATGTTTTGTTCAAAATTTTGGTCCTAAACTTGATAAGTTATCTCCTAGATCACACAAATGTGTGTTTTTAGGATTTACTCAATCTAAAAAATGATACAAGTGTTTTTCTCCTTCTCTTAACCGTTATTTTGTTTCTGTAAATGTAACCTTCAATGAATTTTCGTTTTACTTTAAGGGTTCATCTTCTTTTGATGTGTCTCCATCCACTATTGTTAATATTCATGTTATCTATGATCCTCCTCTTATGCATAGTCCACCGTCGGATTCTCCTCCTCCACCACCCCTTCAGGTTTACAGTTGAAGACATTGTTCCCAACAACCACCAAGTGACTCACTTCAAGTGCCAACTATTTTGTCTCCTTCGGCTCCTACAACTAAGTCTAACCTCCCAATTGCTCTCCATAAAGGTATATGTTCCACTCGTAATCTCTCTCCACATTATATTGCTTTGAGTTACCATAGATTATCTTCAACTTTTTATAGTTGCCTTTCATCTATTTCTTCAATGTTCATCCCTATATCTGTCAATAATGCCTTAGTCCCTCCTGGTTGGCGTCAGGCCATGCTAGATGAACTTTATGCTCATTAGAATAGTGGAACTTGGTTGCTCGTCCCATTACCATCTGGAAAATCTGTTGTTGGTTGCAAGTACGTTTTTCTATCAAAGTTAGTCTTAATGGTACTATTGATTGCCTCAAAGCTCAACTTGTAGCCAAAGGCTACACACAAATTTTTGGATTGGATTATGGAGATACATTTCCTCCCGTGGAAAAGATGGCTTTTGTTCATTTATTTCTGGCCATGGCTCTTCAACAATGTCCTTTTTATCAACTGGATGTCAAAAATGTTTTTTCAATGGAGATTTGTAGGAAGAAATTTATATGGAGCAACCTCTCAGATTTGTTGCTCAGGGGAGTCTTCTGAATTGGTATGTAATCTTCGCAAATCTATATATGACTTAAAACAGTCTCTTAGGGCCTGGTTTGACAAATTTAGTAGCGTTGTTCAACAATTTGGTACGACTCGAAGTAAGGCAGATCATTTATTCTTTTACCGTCACTCAAATGCTAGATATGTCTATTTGATAGTATATGTTAATGACATTATTCTTACAAGCAGCGACCACCATGGCATCACCCAGATAAAAACAACACCTTTGCTATCCTTTTCAAACCAAAGATCTTGGCAAACTCAGATACTTCTTGGGTATGAGGTAGCACAATCAATGATGGTATTTTTATATTTCAAAGGAATTATGCATTAGATATTTCGGACAAAATTGGTTTGATGAATTCAAAACTTGTTAACACATCCATGGATCCAAATACCAAACTCTTACCAAATCAGGGGGAACCTACTTCAAATCTTGAGCAATATAGAAGATTGGTAGGGAAATTAAATTACCTTACAGATAATCATCCGGATTGGGCAGGATCTCCTTTTGATAGAAGATCTACCTCCGGATATTGTGTCACCATTGGTGGTAACTTGATTTCTTGGAAGATCAAGAAAAAAAGTGTTGTGGCAAGATCTAGTATAGAGGCAAAATATAGAGATATGGCCTCAGCCACTTATGAACTTGTTTGGCTTAAGCAATTGCTTAGAGAGTTACAATTTGAAAATGTCACTCAAATGACATTTATGTGATAATGAGGCAGTTCTTCATATCAGTTCCAATTTTGTCTTCATGAAAGAACCAAATACATTAAGATTGAGTGTCATTTCATTTGAGAGAAGATTATATTTGGAGACATCAAGACTGAGTTTGTTAACTCAAATGATCAGTTAGCATATATTTTCACTAAGTATTTAAGGGGATTGAGAATTGATTGTATTTTTGGTACATACAATTCATATGCACCAGTTGAAGGAAGTGTTAGATATATTAGATTTTATGTTCATTAGGGAAACGTAGACTTTTGATATTGTTTGATATTGGTAGATATTGTTAATATTGTTTTTTAACGATATCTTCTATTTACCATATTTATGTTTGATTGTCATATATACTTGACAAGTAATGGAGTGGCTTTTATAGACGAGGCAGGTAGCGGATAAGCTCTACCCATACCCACCCCAACCATTTATCATCCCTAATCAGGACAAGGAAACTCAATTTAACCCAAAACATATCAAAGATTAATTTGGAAACTAAATTACCTCACAATGATTCATCTAGATATCTCATTTCCAATAAGTGCGGAAAGCCACTTCATCAATTATCCTCACAACAGTCACTGGGATGAAATGATAAGTATTGTGAAATATTTGAAGAAAGACTCAAGACCTCTTATTTGAAGGCAACAATCATACACATCTTGTTGGTGTAGCTCTCCCATTAACAAGTGATCCATCTCAAGGTTATTCTTTTATTGAAGAAATTTCTAGCTCTCCCATTGATAAGTAGTGAAATATTTTAAGGAAGCCCAAGACCTCTTTTGTGAAGGCAACAACCATACACATCTTGTGAGGTATTTATTACATTGATCTAGCTCTCCCATTAACTAGTGATCCATTTCTAGGTTTTTCCTTTTTATTGGAAAAATTTTGATTTCTTGGAATAGCAAGAAGCACATGTGGTAAAATCATGTATTAAAAGCAGAACATAGACAGTGTCTCATTCCTGTATTTGTGACTTATTCTATAAATACTACTTCTCAAAGTGTATGTTATTCAAATGGATTCTCTGTCATAGTCTCGCCCACATTTTCATCTCAACTCAGCAAATGAAAGGTTAAATTTATTAAAAAATAATCATGTTGTCCCTGTTTCTCAAATGATACAGCAGTGAGTTATACATTAGCCATAACTAATATTAGTAAAAGATAAAAATCAATAATTCATTAGCTAACAATTTTTAACTACGCAAAATTGACTGGTGAGAGTAAGATAGTTGGTAAAGAGCATGCGGAACAGCTTTAAAAATATGTTTCAGTAAAAATTACAACAAAATATGCAGAAATAATAGCAACCATAATCCAGAGTTAGATAACCCTCTTACCTCTAGAACTTGTTTTTCAACTGTTCGGCCTTCTGATGCAGTGTGACCACCTAAATATGCCAGGTACTGCATAAGCATTTTGGTGGTTTCTGTCTTACCAGCACCACTCTCACCACTAACAAGAATAGAATTGCTTTTCACCTCATTCATCATTTCCCTAATTTAAACAACCAGTCAGCAATAAGAATACCATTTAAAAAAAAAGTTGAGCATATGAGGCGCAAATTCACCTATATGCTGCTTCAGCAATAGCAAAAACATGTGGGCTCAAATCTCCAACCATTGATCCCTTGTATCTTTGCATCACATTAGTATCATAGAGATGTGAAAGACTTTGGAAGGGATTGATTGCAATGAGAATATTTCCGGTATAAGTCTGCCTCGATGTAAAATTAGTATAAAAGAGATGTCAATATATAGCTGTGGTTTAAATTATTATAAAAGAGATGTCAATATATAGCTGCGGTTTAAATTATTCATCATGTATCATATTTCCCTTGCATCTAAGCTTTTTCTGCCATGATTTCAAACTGAATGTTGGGGGTAATCTTACATATATTTCATTCATCGCATATCTAGTTTCCAAATTATGCAGCACTGCTGGCTCATGCAAATAAGCAAGCTTGGTCATGTCATCAACTCCATCAGCTGGTGCATCGATATCCTTTGGATATAATTTTGACAAATGGGAAACAACCTAGTGACATGGAAACAGAATAGAAGATGATTGGTCAAGATTACATGAGCACACATGTGGGCAGCAATATTACAAATGTGAAGTAAATTTGGAAACACTACATTGAAAGAATGTGACTTATTAAACATCTCGGTTTACCTTCCTCTCATCACTAATCTGAATTTCAGCATCTTCTCCATTGATACTCAGTACCTGGCCAGCAATCCAAATTACTTCTGGATCTCCAACCCAAACATGAGAACCAACAACAATATTTTCCGGAATCCCCTGAATCATTTGTAATCAATAGCATTTAGAAAGTTCTTGATTACGATCAACACATGAAAGTAAATGGCCAGAATAAAACAAAGTCAATTTGATGTGCCTGAACTCAGTGTCTTTCAAAGGGAACAGCTGATAACAGAAACAACATTATCTGCTGCATAATCATTCAGTTTTCATTTATTTATCCAAAGAATGTTGGAATAGGTGAAGGATATTTCCTAAAAGTCATTTGACTTTGTAAGTTCAGTCTCAGATTACAAACATAGCACTAGTTTTAAACTTTAAAAAAATCAACATTCAATATTTGAATTATAACAGATTTTGGTCACAGTCTTGGGAGCCAATCCCACCTTAATGCGCTGCTTTTAATATGAATGGAAAACATGATTTTGAAAGTCATGCCTCTTGGCATGGATTATTAGCTCGGATCACAATATTCATATTTAATTGGGGGAAAGAAGAACATTTCAAGTCTCACTAAGTTATTGAGACTTGAGATACATACAAAACCTGTCTTATGACCGAAATCCTAATCAAAAAATTTATTAGCACGACCATACACTTTTTGTAGCCATGTATAGTCTTCGCAGCGTACATGGGACTCTAAATTGCCCCCTCTTCTCAATCTTAGTACGGAAGAGCGTCTCAGTCAGAATTGCAGTATATAAAATATGACAAGAAAACTAACAATTTCCACCCTAGAGCATTACTCTCCCTATATAGTCCCTAAAGTAAACACATTACATAAATAATTCCTGAAGTATAAGAAGAAATCATACAAAATAGTTCCTCAAGTATTAAAAACTCCTTAAAACCAGTACTTGGAAGTTAATGAGATATATCGACAAGAATTAAATTAATGGCTATTCAATACTCTGAGGACTATTTATATAACATCATTCCTAAGAGAGCACAAAATTTGAGTTATGAAATTGATGGTTCCCTCAAAATATGACTATATATAAGTCCAATCAAACATATCACTCTCAAAAACTTTTGCTTCTGCCAACTTCAGCAGCATTTATTAACCTTCTAATCTTCTAGGTTTTCAGCAACTTCCTTTAGTATGCCTATCAACGTCTTACGAATTGTAAAATCTCTACAAAAATCAAGTAATCACGAAGCAATGGGATAGAACACTGCAAGCCAAACTGACAAGGATTCGATTCTGCAAACAGCGATCGCTGAAATCGAAATGAGCAACAACCGTACCATTTCCGGAGAATATGAACCTCAGCCAAATAGGTGTCACCGGCCAAGAAAAACACGTGCGGACATTTTCCAACGGCGTGGAAGAGAAATCATGGATCAAAGTTGAACGCGAGGGAGCTGTGGTTTTGAACGTGCAAGAGAGATCGGAATGAGAATAGAAGCGAAGAGAATAATTGCTTTGGAGTTTGCCTAGCGCGAATGGAAAAGTGATAGTGATGAAGGTTTGTGAGAGCAGAAATGTCTGAAGGCCCTGCAAAATCGCCATGCTTGTGGACATTCTTGTGCCTCGCACTCTTCCCTCTTCTCTCCTCGCCGCATGGACTTCGCGGGTAACCATACACGTTTGAGAAACTTTGAAAGTCACCTTTGCATAAATTTAATTCTAATCTTACTTTTGTGTATAGGATATTACATAATTATATTATATCTATCTCTATTAGGATTAGTTTTCTACGTCTCGTAATAATATAAATTATCAATTTTATTCTTAAGTGGCTTTTTTAAAATTTAATCAATTTTTTAAACTTCAATTTTTTTAATTTAATATTTTTCTAAACTTAAATAATTATTTATAATAAAATATTATCAACAAAAGAAACAAAAGCTATTTACAATAAAATTATAAATATATATATATATATATATTAATTTTTACAATTATGATTTTATTTTTTTTTATTTTTATTGGAAAAATTAGTACGAAAAAGTAGTATGTGTGCACTTCATTAATATAAAATAATTTTATCATTATATTTTAAAGAATTAAATATGTTTAGTCTCTTAATTTAGTGAAAACAAATTCTTATGTTTATTGTTTTAATAATAATAAAATTATTATTACAAAAATAAATATAATTTTTTTACCACTTAACTCTGAATAATTTTAATTTATTTTGTAGGTAACTTTTATTTATTAAATTTTAAAAAACAATTAAATTTTAAAAAAACGGTTAAATTTGGATATAGTTTCACATGTCAAATTACAATGTAACATTATTAATATAACATGATAGTATTATATGCAAAATAAATAATGTATTGCCAATTAGAATTTACCTATTGAACGAAGTAAAATGAATAATGAATATCACCTATTCATATAATAAGCTGTTTATATGAATTTGTCAACAAAATTTATATGGACTCATTTAAAATAGTAAAATAAAAAACATTTAGAATGATAAAATAAAAATAAGAACTAGTTTAGTTAACTTTTAATTATTTCATAAATTTTGGATATTTTAATTAAATTTATTTTAAGAAAATATTATATATTAAAAATATTTGTCTATTTATTCTTGTCATGAAAATTATATATATATCTCATTTCTAACTTATTAACTGAATCAATTTATTTTTTCCTCTTCATTTTATTTTAATTTATCGATCAACTGCTTACTTTCTTCTTAAAAAAATGAATTAACCAATAAAAAGAAGATTAAAAAAATGTATAAACTGATTGATAGATTTAAAACGAAAAACAGAAACAATAATATTATTATTATTTGTTAATAAAATTAAACAGATGAAAATAAAAATAATTTAAATATTTTATAAAATAAGAATTATTAGCATAAGTTCTATTAAAAATAATTAAATATAGAACGTAATTAAAATTTAATTAAATATTGAATATTCATATTTTCATACTAATAAAGAGAAAACTACTCAATCTCTAAAAAAATTCCAAATTGGATCGAAGACTTCTTACGCATTAACTACTTTTCATCACTAATTAGCACATTTCATATCTTAAATTTGTAATTTTCAAACAAAGAAATGGTAAAAGTTGGATCGTTTTCCTATTGTGAAACTAAGAACTAAAAACAGCATGGTCATAAAAAAGATAATTTTTATATTTAAAGAAAAAGAAGAATAAAAAGTAAAAAATGTAATCCAAAATGAAAAATTTGTATGTACGAAAGTTTTATGGTTTTCATTATATTATTAGATCATTTATCTTAAATAAAAACCTTATGCGAAAACGTAATTTGTGATGAGATATGACCCATTCAATATTTAATGCTTTGACCTCAATTTAGTCAAAAGTCAAGAACATGGAAAATGGAAGACCCTACCTTTTCAAGTCATATTCACCTTTTCAACAGGCTAGAAAAGAAAACCGCATAATCTGCGTCTAAGATTGTTTTTCACTAATCAAAGAAATACAATGTATCAATTATTTTTAATTCATTTCTTTTTCTCTCTATCTACTTAATAAATACACGTATCAATTATTTTAATATGATATTAAGATTTACAAATAATAAATAAACAGAAGCTAAACATTTTCCAAAAATCGATATTTAAAAAGATACAGTGGAAGTATTAATAGAAAAGAATTTTTTAACATTTTTATTACATTTCAAGTATTCAAGTTTGATTACTTTTAATACATTTCAAGCAATACAAAGAGCGTGTTAATAGAAAAGAATTTTTTAACATTTTTATTGAGAAGAACAGTGTGATAGTAAAAGAGTCTTTTGTTTATTA
Source organism: Vigna umbellata (assembly GCF_029865625.1). Lineage (NCBI taxonomy): Eukaryota > Viridiplantae > Streptophyta > Magnoliopsida > Fabales > Fabaceae > Vigna > Vigna umbellata. The sequence continues at coordinate 60,429,388 of NC_142168.1, read as the reverse complement.
TTATTATTATTATTAAATTGAGAAGATCTCAGTGATTAAAATATTTAAAGACAGAATTAGATAACGGGAAAAATATATTTTGATACAGTGTATATATATTATTATTTTACTATTTATTATTCACTTTAAATTGAATATTATGATGTGTCAAAATGTTGTAACAAAATTTATATTAACATTGCTCATAGGTAACGTATATGTGAGAGTAAGTGTTGGATCCTTTCATGTAATGCAAGGTACCATTTGCTTAGAAGAAGAAAAAGAATTAAATTTATCAAGAGAAGTAGAATGTTTGGGAAAATAGAACAATAGAAAAAAAACAAAAATCTGAACAAAAGAATGTGTGAGGGAAAACATGTAGATATGTAACAGTTAAAAGAATATATATGTGGAAATTCTCCGATGTGGCAAAAAGCTGCAACTTTGGGCTTATGGTCGAATTGGATCAGGTGCCGAAGGCTTCAAAGGACCACGTGGAAGGAACTGTAACAGAAGACTATCAAATTCCACAGAATCATGTTCATCGTGCAAAGGCCTGGAACTTGCTGCACCTTCAGAAAAAGCAACCGTGATGATGAACACCATCACTATAACCATGAAAAGTATCCTCCTCCTGGAGAAATTAGCCATGTCAAACAAAAACAGCAATGCTCTTCAATTTATATAACAATGCACCTCTTAGAATCGAGCTGTAATATGCTCTTTGTTTCAGACAAGTTTTTCTTTGATATGACTGATAGATTATTGATGACGATGGTGAAGGAACTTGCATGTGTGTATATATATATATATGTGTGTGTGTGTGTGTGTGTGTAAGGGATGTTCAGTTTTGCAATTGGGAATGCGTCGTGACTCGTTTTTCTTGACTGGGCAAATATACATGGGTTTGAAGTTGAAGAAGGTTGAATTGAAAATTGAACGAATCAAACTTCGAATACTAATAAATTTAAACCTGGTCACCAACATGAAAACGAGTACAGACAAGTATATATGACAATACCATGGTTCGGTTTATATGTCAAAATGCCTTAGAAACTCAACCACTAATACTTATGTTTCCGTTTTAATACTCCCACCTAGTTTTTAACCCCCTTAATCACGCACTAATTATGGTTTTCGATTAAATTACGCATAAATATTTCTCCGTTGAAAGTTAAACTTTTTTCTTCTTATTAAAACAAAAAAGTCAAAAGGACACCGTCCTTGTCATGTTCTGTTTGCATGATGATCCACCGATATTGAATCATCTGTCTAAAACTTCTTGTTGCATGTTTACTTATCCATGTAGATTGACGTATGTAATTTTATATAAATAATATATGTAATTGCCACTGAAGGTAATTATAAGCTAGCATTTAAATCAGTTAAATCATATAATTAGCTTTATATTAAAAAATTATATCACACGAATTTGCATCATCCGTACAAGTATTCTTATACGTAAAGTTATTTAACTATTTCCTCCTTACACTTAGGAGATTTTGTTTTCTAGTTACCATTTATAAAACTAAAAAATATTATTATTTTTTAAAAAATTATTTTATTTATATTTAATTAATTTATAGTTACATTGTAATAAATTTTTAATGAAGACGTTTTGGTCAATAATAATTTTCATAATAGCTATATAATTCACTTGATAAATTTGTATATATATTACTTTAAACGAAAAATAATTTAAAATAATGAGCCTGTTAAAAGCTTTGTTTTAACGAATTTTCTTATTCCAAATTATATATTTACCTACCAAAAAGTTTATTTATTTAAGCTTATTCATTTAGTTAAATTAATGAATACAAATTTAAAATTTAAAATTAGACTTAAATTATTTTAAACGAGTCAAATATAAACTTTAAGAACTTGGCTTAGCTATTTTTCAAACTTTTGTTCTTGTTATTTATAAGATTGAATATTAGGCGTATAAAATTAACATAGTTTATGGATCAATTATTAAATAATATTTATCTAAAATAATAATTATAATATCTGGTAAAATTAGTTATGATTGTAATATTCTCCAATAAATATATTGTGAAATGTTCTAAAATAAAAATGATTAATAGATGTTATTAAACTAAACTCTTTAATATATTTATTATGCTACATACAACATCCATTCTACGAAACAAATATTTTCTGAAGTTGTTTTCCTACCATAATTGATGATAGACAGAAGGGAATATGGACATATTAATATTATTTAGATTAATTTTATAAAAAGTTATTTATTAGCTTTTGTTCAGTTTATAAATATACTATATTATATATATATATATATATATATATATATATATAATTAAAGCGAAGCTAATTTTGTAATCACTTATATCAAGTATCAATAATTAATTTTGTCGTATATTCTCTCCAAATTTTTTTTCTATTCTTTATATATCAAATTCTATTTTATATATTCCTCTAACTTGCGTTTGGTCTTGCTTTGTGACGAGGAGTGGTAGTCAAACTTTGATGGCTACAGTTTGGTTTATTGTCAAGGGTCTCAAAACGCTTCTTAATTAATATCATAAATGTTCACACACACTCCACAAATTTTTGTGCATCAACAATTCATGGATTAATATTATGTTCATCAAGCTACTATATATATATATATATATATATATATATATATATATATATATATATATATATATGAGATGTATTGGTTATCATCAATGTGAAATCAACACTTCTTACAACAGGTCTTTGGCTTCACCTTAAACTTTAAATAAATTTAACATCGATCTAGTATTAAATAAAAATAAAAAAAAAGGTTTTTATTTTATTAATGATTTATAAATCTTATATTCTTGAAAATCTTTATTTCTACACAATGTAAGTTTCTCATAATATTTTTTACGTAAATATTATTTACATTATATCAGTATAGACACCCACCACAACCCTACACCACGAACATGTTTGGCTTTGATGATAAAAAAATATTCCTTCACTTGTCAATTAAAGTAAATACAGTAAAAGGCATCTGTTCTTGTTTATATACTACTAAAAATAAATAAATAGTGTACGGAATGTAGAAGGGACTGATGAATAAATATTGAAGAAGCAGAATGTTTTATTTCAAAGAATGAATGTTACAACTTGTGTCTGACAACTGAATAAATATAATAAACTGAGTATTTGATTTGGTCGGAAATTAACCAAAGCACTTTTGCTAAGGCTGTTCCAAGCGAGCAGACCCAGAAAGAAAAAACAAAAGTTTACATGTATTAGTAACCGTTAAAAGAAGTAGAATATTTAGAATTAGAATATTAACGTTGTGCATGGACGCATGCAAGGTTTTCACGTATGAACTGGATCTGGACTTGATACAACAGGAGGACCTCGTTGAAGCTTGAGCAACAGTTGTTGGTCCTGTAATGGCCTAAGAGCTTCTCCAAATTGAGGAGACACAACCAAAAAGACCAACATCAAAAGCAGAACCATGAAGAGGATCCTTCTGCAACTGTAAGACAAAGACATGTCTGTATTATATATATGTTAATGAATATATGGTTCTCTCGCAGATCGAATCGTGTGTTTTGTAAATGGTGAAACAGAAAGTGATTGGCAGAGAAAATGAGAGATGTGATGTGAATGAAGTGGAGGATGCAGAATCACATGCATGTATATATATAGGGTTATTCACGCGGGTGCTGTGCCTTGACCTGAGTAATACGTGTCTCCATTAGCCTGGTTTAAAAGAAGGAAAAGTTTTGGGTTGACTCAGCATACACTTTGAAGATTCAAAGTTCAAACTACAAAGAGACCATTTATAATAACTATTTAATAATATTTTGCGTATGTGATCGTGATTTAATTATTAGAAAATTTCGTTATTGTTTGTAATTATAGCTTTATAAATACAAGTTATAATAAAAATCTCTAATAAATAAAGTACAAATTATAATAAGGGTATATAATAATTAAATTATAATGAAAGCACATAGATCACAATATGCAATAGCATTGAATTGAACGAATCAAAATTATTAAGTAATTGTGACGCTAAACACACCATGCACCTATCTAGAAAGTGTTCCCTTCCAAATCGTTTATTTCAGTCAGCAACGGTTTGGATAGGAGTGTCATGAGCAGAAATTTTATCATCTTGTTATTATAAAATTATAACTCGTTTAACAATTTTAGTGCTTTTGTAATCGTGAATATTTGAATGCTTATACCTGCCTTTACTACTTGCATTTTAGTATGTACTGTTCTAATACATACTAGAAAAGTAATAATATTATTTCTTAAGTCTTATGAAAAAAAATGATAAAACTAAAGTGTTAAGCAAATACAGCATAACTGATTCAGTATTTTTTTTTTACTAATATCGTATTAAATTATTTTCTCTTTCATTCTCAAAATAGGAAAAGTTATTTGGATTCTTTTTTCCTGAATTATATACTTGTAGAAAAAAATTCCCAAGTATACTTAACCCTACCTCCTTTATCCAAATAAACCTCTTTTTTCGAATATTTATGCTCAGAATTTAGTTTTTAAGGGGTAAAAAACTTACTGAATTTTGACTGATTTTCATTTTTTACTGTTAAAATTTTTAGAAAATATTGATTAAATAATTTGTAAATAACGTTTACTTTTGATTTTACTTTTAAATAATTAATTTTTAAAATAATTAATAAAAGCAAAATAACACTATATTAATTAAACTGATATTTGTTTTATTCTTTTTAAAGTGTTATTTTATAATATAAGGTAAAATAAATATATTATATAACACTCTAAATATAGTAGTATTCACTTTACTAATTTAAAACATCAATTTGATAAAAACATAACCCATTATATAAGTATATTATAAATTGTATTTACAAATCCTCCATCATCATCCAAGCAAAATTTTTAAAAAATAAATAATACTTAATTAACTAGGAAGATATATACAATACAAATATTATATACTTAAATAACAACTACTTTATAAAAGCATTATTGACGACTATAATCCGTCAAAAATAGTCAAAATTCGTCAGTAATATCTAATTAGTGACGATCATATATATGTCGGTAATTGTTATCGACAGTCAAATATCTGTCGATAAACCCTTTGCCGGTAACTATTATCGATGACCTTCGATAATTATCGACGACCTTTTTTTTGGTAATTACCAAAGGATATGACCGTAAGTAATTACTAAAGGATATGACTGTCGATAATTACCGAAAGTAAAGACTGTCGATAGTTACCAAAGGTAAAAAAACCGTTTGTAATTAGCGAAGGAAAAGGTCGTCGGTATGGACCAGACTAAATTAAGTTAAATTTGTATTTGTTGTCCAACTACACAAACCTGCATAAGATGTTCATAGCATAGACAGACCTACATAAAATTTTCAAAATACAGATAGACCTCCATAATATGCATCCCATAATCATCCAATCATTGATGGAGTAAACAATATAACATCACTTGTATTGTTCAAATATAAGAACTTGTATTTGTAAAGTAAACATGAAACATAAAACATAAAATAATATGTTAATCTAAACCAATAATGTATATGTTTGAAAGATATGAGCAAATGTAATGTAGCATAATCATAATGTTCTAATAACATCCAAATGTTCTAACAACTATGTTCAATAATAAAAGAAGACTAATAATCTATATAGTCATCATGAGAATGATCTTCATCATCTTGCTGCTCTATAGATGGTTATCCTAGTGTGGGTTGGACTACTGTTGGCTGGATTGATTTAGACTGGACTGGACTAATGTAGACTGCTTTGGGATGACGGGTATAAATTATTTATTGTACTGCATATTGCTTCATAACTCTCTCACCGACATTATTTACTACTCAACATCGTAGGTGGATAAACCATAATCAAACACAAAAAACAAGAGAAATTAGTATAAATTTAATTCATACCACTATAAGACTAAAATTTACTTCATAAGAATCATTCATCCTTTCTGCATTTCACACATCATACTCCAAAAAACATCAATTTAATAACATAAATCCTCTATACAACCTTCATGGCGCATGAAACATACATTTGACACAACCTCCATAGGACTAATGTATTGATCATAACATCATGAGATCTTGCATCTGCCATTACTCATTCACTTATGTCTTTCTAAAACTATAACTATAACATGTTCAAACATCTTCACTACAAAAAAGAAGGGCATTACCGAAGGCCAGAAGCCCTCGGAAACAGCCCAAAACCGTCGGTAAAAGGTAATTACCGAAGGCTTATCGACGGCCAAAGAGCCCTCGGTAAATCCCTTGTCGCTAACATTTACCGAGGGCTTTCGCCCTTCGGTAATTACCGAGGGCCAAAAGCCTTCGGTAATTACCGAGGGTCAAAAGCCTTCGGTAATTACCGAGGGCCAAAAGCCTTCGGTAATTACCGAGGGCCAAAAGCCTTCGGTAATTACCGAGGGCCAAAAGCCTTCGGTAATTTCCGAAGGGCGAAAAAAAAAACAGGGCGCTGGGTTGCTGCAGAATGTGATGCTAGAGTGTTAAACATATGATTGTAAATTAAGAGATATTATACAATAAAATTAAGAGATATAAACCTCAATCTGGATTATGTATTTTACTACTGCAACTTGAAGAGAACTAAAACCAACATCAACATAGGTATATTACCTTCTTACATCATGAATTGGTGTAATGAAATTGGCTGTACTTAAATGTTAAAAGGTTGGGTTGTTGTTATACCTTGTTTACATTCACGTGTTGCCCTCACTATGTCTACAGGAATGTTTGAACCAGAAGCAAAAACACAAATCATAACAAATAATTAAAATTCAACCTCAATAGTCAAGAATGATCAAGTTCAATAATGCAGAGCTAGAATGGTAGGAAATTCATTATGGATGACATGAATAAAAAAAACTCACAGATTGTATATTTTTGAACTAAAGTTAGCACTTACAGCTGCCATAACCTCTTCTATCTCCTTTCTCTTTTTATTCACACACCATTACTCTACAGTTTCACAACCACACACTCTTGTCTATTCTTCTTCTGTTTTCTTCACATCACCACCACACTGTGGCTCTTCTATTGAAACACATCACCCACACCTTACAGAAATAAAATAAGAAATCCTTCCACATGCATGCTCTTCCCACATGGTCAAATAGCCAAGGATTTTTATGCAGAATATACCATCAAAACAACCAGATTTTTATGCAGGTTATACAGCAAAATAGTAAGCTATTTTTGCAGAATTTTACACCAAAACAGCAAAGATTTTATGCAGAATTTACAACAATACAGCAATGCAGAATTTTATGCAGAATTTTACAGCAATACAGCAATGCAGCAATGCAGAATTTTATCATCATTTTAAAGATATTTAAACACTCAAACAGTTTGAAAACAGATTGTAATGTGAATTCACTGGTTCACTTCCATTTTAAAGCCAATTTTGATGGTTTAAGACATGATTCTACATATAGGCATAAAAATGATCATTTCAACAGTGCACACAACTTTAAAATGGCAAAATAAACTTGCTCAAACATTGTATATGCACAAACACAGCAAGATTCAACAAATCATAGTTACTATAGACAAATATGTATGAAAATGTCACCAAAACTGCATCAGAATTTTGTTGTGTCTTAGGCCATTTAAAATCTCCTAGCTAAGATTTTGTACCTAGATCTGGTGAATTAGGACTTCCTTTAGATTTCACCTCCGAGGACGAAGGCACCGAGGCTATCCGAATCGGCGACACCTTCAACGCCAGTTGCTATGTCGTTCAGTCTAAGCTCGGTTGGGGGAGGGGGAGGGGGAGAGGAGGAGAGGAGAGAAGGAGAGTACTGGACGGTGCTGTAGGTCCACGTGGAAATGAATTTGATCCACGTCATTAAAATTTGCTTCGTCAGCGTGCCATGACTCAATAAATTTAACGCCGTCTATTGAAATTAACGGCAAGGTTCCAATTGACTCAATTTTACAAAAATAGGGACCTAATTGAGATAAAAATAAATACGAGGACCCAATTGAGACATTCGTACATAAATAGGGATGTAGTAAAGGATTAAACCTTCAAATAACGATTATGATAAATAAAATTAATGTTAACTTAAATAAATATAAATACTGAAGTTAATAAAATTGACGTCAACTAGATGCTAATCTAATATATTTTTAATATCTATTTTAGTTAACAATAGTTAAACCAATGCTAGTCTCATAAATTTTGTAATATTTTTAATAGAAAAAGTTAAAATTGTTAGTATTGTCTTAAAATTAGTTTAGCCACCTCTGTTGAAAAAAAAGTTAATTTTCTACATTATATTATATTCAACCCAACTTCATTAAAATATATTAAAATTTTACATCATGTACAAAGTTAACCTTTTTAAAGCTAATTTAATATATTTCTTTTACAATGAACTTAAAGATTTAGAATTTCTGAAAGCAATGCACACACAAAATGTCAGTCAAAAAATTTAATCACCATAAAATTTATGTTTTAATAATGAGAAATGGGATCTCAAATATCTCTCTTACATTAAAACTGTACAAATTTTTTCATTCATTAACAAAATTTTACAAACAAAAATAAATTCGTTAATAAATTTAAATTGTTTTAAAAAATTTTAAATTTAAATTACTGATTAATATTTTGCTGGATAACTCTAATTTAACCATGGTATCAAAGTCATGGTTAGAGCCTATCCTAGCGATATTTTTGTTGAGCATATTGTTACACCCGCTATCGGATCACCCATTAAAAATGTCTAATCCCACGTTTGAGATATATATACCTCGGTGTGAGGCGGGTGTGTTAGAAGTTCCACATCGACTATAAATAATGTCAATTTATAATATATAAGTGAGGTGCGAACCTCACCTTACAAGACAATTTTGTAGGGTTTACTTAAGTTTAAAGTTCACTTCTAACCGAATTCATCAATAAATTAAAATTTTTAAGTTTAAATTATAAGATTAATTTATAAGTTTATAAGTTTAAATTTATTAATACGATTGTAAAAAATTAAAATTTATCTTGATCGACATTCTGAAGGTCATAATTGTCAATAAATTTCATCGTAATAATAAATTTTCTATTAAATCATGATTTTTTTTATATTAAGATAATATGAATAAGAATAAAAAATGACGAAGAGAAAGAAGAGGAAAAGGAAGAGAAAGAGAGATTGAATAAAAAGAATTAGGAAAAAAAAAAAGAGGCATGAGTTAACAAATAAAATTGACATATATATATATATATATATATATATATATATATATATATATATATAGTTCTTATATTTAACTAATTGACTTTTCTTTGAAGAATATCTAAATCAAGATGTTAAATTTGAAATTTAATTGCATGAAGATAAACTAGTTAAAACGCATACGTGTTCACTTTTATTTATAATTAATAATAAAAATTAATTTTTATAATTTATAATAAATATATAACTTTTATAATTTTATGGTAAATAATTTTATACGAAACAAATCATATGCAAAATTCAAACATGAATAAAACGTATGAATTCTTCTTAAAATCTGAAACTACAATCACACAAAGCATCCCATTTTTTCCGTAAAAGCATCCCATTTTTTCCGTAAAAGCATGGTCGAAATTGGAACAATTTTGGCGGACTAATCCATCAATATTTAAAAAATAATAATATTTTTTTAAAAAAATATATTGAATCATGTAAATACTTTTGAAGATTTTAAATAATTAATCAGTATTTATTAAGTAAATTAAAAATATTACTATTTTTACATGTTAATCATTTAACTATAATTAATAGTTGAAACTAGTGTATAAAATTTATAACTTAAATTAAAATATTATTATATATTTTGCTTCGAACAACACTACACCAAATTTTATTTAAATTTCAATAAAGAAAAGAGTCAACAGAGACCTAATAGGGTTTGAGAGTTGAAAACGTGAAATTATCCAACTAAATTAGTGACTACTATAATTGATATATATCCAAGTCATTTTTTCTTCTAAGATAAAGTACAAAAACAATAATATTCAAATATATATTTTTTAAGTACTTAAAAGGATCTACAAAGCAATAACCTTAAAATAAGAATAATAATAGGTTGAAACACCTACACTCAATTTGATATGATTTTAATAATAAGAGAATATGTCAGTATAGATGTGTCAAAGAATATTTTCTTTTAAAATAAATATACATAAAATTTTATTTTATTTAAATACGAGTCCCTTTATACCTTATAATTTTTAATCAAACTCAAATTACATTTTTATATTTACTTTGTTAAAATCTTGTAAATCGTATATAATTTATAGTTTTTATTTGCACTTTAATATTTTACAATTTAAATAATTTTTATATTTTACAATTTTTATTTTTTAAGATCCATGATATCGTACAAGATACAATTTTTAATTTTAATATTTTCACCAAAATGCATGTAAATAAGTAACATTGGTATATTGATAAGATTTATTTCAATATTACAAATTACAATTTGTCTCTTATCATTACAATATGTAAGTATCAACAAAGTTGGTATAGTTACCCCGATAACTTTTCAGAGTAAAAATCCAACCAAAAAGAAAAGTTAAACAAGAGCATTAACTACTGTAAGAATGAGTTAATTTGTAGAATTTCTACAACAATCCAAATTAGTTAATTATGTGTGCATGAATATCTCACGTATGAACTGGATCGGGACTTGATACAACAGGAGAACCTCGTGGAAGCTTGAGCAACAGTTGTTCGTCCCGGAATGGCCTGCTGGATTCACCAAATTGAGGAGAGACAACAAAAAAGACCAGTATCAGGAACAGAACCATACAGAGGATCCTTCTGCAACTGTAACACAAAGACATGTTATCTTTGTATATGCTGTGTTTGCTGTCGTGTGCAACAGAGAACTGATTGGTAGAGAAATGGAGGTAGCAGAATCACATGCAGTTATAAATATATATAGGGTTTGTGCATTGATCTCTGTGATACGTGTCTCTATTAAACTGGTTTATGTTTGGGTTGACTCAGCATGCACTTTGAATGTTGAACTTGAAATTACATGCAACCAGATTTTTAGATTGAATTGAACAAATCAAAATTAAGTAACTTTGACGCTGAACTGCACTTACCTAGAAGGTGTTCCCTTCCGAATAGTTTCTTCGTTTTTCCATAGTTTAGTAAATATTTCGATGCATGAGAAGAGAAAATAAAATAGGTCTTCTTATATCTATAAATTATTATGGCGGGTCAATGTTTTAAGTGTTGATGTTTGTAATTAATGGATATTGTTTACCCGTATTATTTGCAAAATAAATGTGTGTGTTTTTATTATTTATTACGTTATCAATTATGACGTTAATGACGATAAATATAACATGTTTATTGAAAAAGAAATATAAATGATTTGAAATTTATTATTAAGATTGTGTAAAATATATAGGTTTTCTTTAATTCCAATTTTTCTCTTTCGTCTTGTGAAGAGGGAAACTTATTCCTTTAAAATGAAAAACATATTCTGTTCGTAAATTATGAATTTTTTTGAAGTAGTATATCAGAATTTCACTGAATGTAGTTTCAAAAAATATATAATTTCAGGCCAACGATTCTTTTGTGAATTTCACTAAATAAAACATCTCCTCAAGTTTGCGTGATAAAAATATGTTAAAATGAGTGTTGGTTCTTAAAAATTAGTAATAAATAAGGAGGATTTTTTACATTGATATGTAGTTTTTTTTTTAGAATTAAATTTTAAAAATGAAAAATAAGTCATTTATACTTGAGATGATAACTAACATATAAAAACTCAACTACGGTAAAATAATATAAATAATCAAACTTTGGTTTTTTAAAATATTAAATAATAATTAACGATGCATTATATAAAATAAAAACTCTTACCTTTAATAATGAAGTTTGACTACTTCCTCAACGGTTAAACTATTGTCTTATAAAATATAATTTTCTTATTGATCAAAGTGCCTTTGTCATGAACTTATATTTATATTTTATGAAGTATACAAAGATATTAAATTAAATATTTAGTACAATAAATACTTTATATTTCTTAGGATTCAAAGTGTGAAATGAACTTGTAAATGCACGTAAGATATCATCATTTAATAATTTACTCATAAATTTATGGATACTCTAATAGAAAGTATGATACTATAGTAATTTGGAAGAAACAAAGTTAATGTTATTATCCGATCTAATAGGCATATTTAAAAACGCACTTCAATAAGGTTTCTTAAGTGTTTTTATTATGAAATAGTTGGAGTCTATGCCTATTTGAATCATATTTGCATATTATAATAAAAAATCTCATATACATATTTAAAAGCGCACTTCAATAAGGTTTCTTAAGTCTTTTCATTATGAAATAGTTCGAGTATATGCCTATTTGAATCATATTTGCATATTATAATAAAAAATCTCAGTAGTTTGGTGTATTAATTATTATTTATCATTCTATTTCTATTTATTATACCGTTATGATACTTCCCTAGTAAGTATTATACCATTATGATATTGTCTCCAGGCTCGCTAAATGTTTCTCTCTTTTCTCTCTACTTATAATTAGTAAGTTGATATTACAATGAAGCTTAAGAGTGTTTCTCGACTTTTTTTTTTCTCTTATCAGATATTCTATCTTGAGCTCTTTGTTGCTTTTTCTCTTGACGATGTTGCTTTTCTTATGATATTATCTTTGTAAGTTATTCTCTTGATTCTTTCTTCAAATCTTCTTCTATTTAAAGGCTTCTAAAAAAATATCTGTTAGACTTGAACTTTTGCCTTGAATCTTGTGTCTTCTTTATCTTGTTGTGTGAGACAGCCTTTGGTTAAAGTCAACTTGTCAAAACATACTTGCTTTTTTAGTACTTTGATAGAAGTAGGTTGTATATTTCCTTGACATGACTTTTGATGGAGAGAAAATTCTGTGAATATTATCTTTGTCTCTAACATCCACTTCTGATATATTTTGAATAGAGCAAGTTAATGCGTGTAGTAGGTAATCTGCACAAAATAGAGTAAATATGAATGCAATAGATATGTCTTTTCTCTTATTACTTTTGTTGTTTTTGAACATTGAACATTTAATGACTTTTAATGTTTGTTCGAAACAACAAAATGCCTTTTACGTTTTCTACCATTCAGGTAACATTTTATCATTTAAGCTTTTCTATTAAGACATCAGTCATTGAATGATGACTTTATGGTTAGACGAAATATTGTTTAGCTCATGATATCATCTAGACTGATGTAAACGCTTTAGTATTATGCTTTCTTCAGCCAGAGCGTTTAGCAAGTTTATCCTCTACAACTTTTTGGAATATTGATCGAGACTCTTAAAGGGCTTTACCAAAAACATTACATTCTTTTGAGAGTTTGATTGATTACCGTTTGGAATAGTATAACTTTCGTTTTTAGCACAACTCTCATAAACGTTTTAACTTTGTGGATCGTTTAGTATAGCTTGACCTAACTATTTTTCTAAGGCTTTCCTATTTTTCTAAATCTTAAAGGGCTTTCCTATGTTTAGACCTAACTATTTAGAGATTTTGAGCTTATCATTTAAGTTTTTGCTATCCTGATATTTTAGTAAGGACTTATTCATATTCACATTTTGTTTAATGTTATTTTGTTAAACTTCAAAACATATGAGAACCTATTGATACCATTTGAAAGGTTATCAAATATAAATGACGATAACTTCTCGAACTCTTCTCTAACCTTTCACTTATAGTTTCTCACGTATTTCTACTCTTTGCAATATCCATTAGTTTACCCATATTAACTGTAATGTTATTAATATTTATAATTGAAGTTAATTGAAATTATGTTTAATAAATTAGTATTTTATTTTTTAAAATAAAATGCTAGTGTATTTTATAAAGTATAATAAAAAGTCTCTTATTTTAAATTTAATGAGTGTATGATAAAATGTTTTACAATTTGTCACTTGTATTTATAAACATAAACAATCATTTTTATTTATTTGTAGTTATTTGTAGAGACTAGCTTTTACAAATTTTTCATAAATTCCATATATTGTATATTTATAGTTTTTTATATTAATAAATAAATAAAGTTATTATATGAAGTACATATGATGAAATATCAACAATTAAATATTAATGTATATGTAGAGTGCCTAACATGATTTAATGCTGACAAATGGTATAATTCTCTTCTAAAGTTCCACTGCTTTCAAAATGTATGGTAATTAAGGATTGAATTTCAACATTATTAATTAGAATCAATCAAAAACAAGTTTCCTGAACTTTAAATCCCATCGCATACGGACAGAAAAAAAAAATGTTTAAAAATTGAATACGATAAAGTGATCCTATTATAAATATATAATATATGGGTCAAATAATTGAAAAATATATAGTACAAATTATTATTTTTGTTTTGAATACTTTACCTTTCCGATTACGACTTTTGACCAAATAAGTATCAAATTAAAAATAGCTAGGTTTTCGTTTTAGTTATTTTTGGATGCTCCGCAATAATAAAAGAAGGGTCCGCATGTAGTAATTTGTAACACTTTAAAATTTAATTATCAACTATATTCTAAATGCAAGAACTTTTTAGCTATGGCTTAGTTTATGATGTTTAGATTATCATTAATGAAATTTCAGTCACATAAATCCAACAATGATTTACATATTAGTGACTACAAATTTACATAATTATCATCAATTTCAATATCGTTATACAATATAACACATTTAACTAAAAACATAAAACCAATTATATATAAGAATTAATATCCATTTACATTTATAAACATTCACATTCAATGAGTATAAAAGACCATAAAATAAAAAAAAAAGAAAAGAAAAGAAAAACATTTTGACTCAAACATTTACGTTGAACTGGAGAAGTGAAAATCCTTTTTGTGTTAGTGAGTTGTAGTGTTATTTTAGTTAGACAGAAATATCTTTCATTTTAACGAAAATAAGTCAAAAACAAATTTATTTTTAATTTTATTCTTGTTTGAGCAAAAAAATTTCCGTTTAAGCTAAAATAGGGTAGAAATAAGGTTTATGACTCTATTTTTGCCCAATATCTCACAGCAAAAAGCCACAACAGCATACCAATATCTACTACTTACCTATCTTGTGTTCAATATCCTTTTAACTAAAAAAACTGTGAAAGTGTATATGGTGGAGATTTTCATCTTGCTAAAACAAATATATATTGAGTTAACCTAGCCAAAACAAAACATTGGTGGCCCTAAGCTTTGGTGAAAGAATCTAAAACCCTTATAATTGTATACGTTCTTTATAAAATAATCAAACTACCTCTACTTACGCAAAATAGCAAAATATTTGAACTAATGGGTTGTATATGAATATAAGTAATTTTAAGTTATATTAATCAATTTGCCTAGAGCAATAACACGTATCTATTTGACCAGAAGAGTTTTACATGTTAAATTCAACATTCTATATATGTTAACGACATCCACCTTAATTTACGTGAAGAATATTAAATATCAATGGGAGAGTCTACTTTTCAAACAAAGACCAAATAGCTTTTTTAATATTAACGCTTTATTGGAAAAGAAATCGTCTTTAACTGTTTTTTGTTTTGGCTGATGTTGTTTGAATTGATAAAGGGCTTACTAAGAATATTTGTTGTGACAAATTACTGAGTCCATCTCACTGAGACAAATTTAAGATACCTATGTTTAACGGCAGAGAAGCTGTCACTTAATTTATGGTAAGAATGTCTGGTGCATTAAAACGTAATATACTTATATTTTGGCACTAGAAAGTGAATATTGGGATTCAGTCCAAGCATGGTTTCCGATAGTCGCAACATGTACAAGTTAAATGGTTGTGCTTACTTCATGTAATAATTTATATAATACTATATTTTCTATCATATTATTAGTTGCAGTTCATATTCTATAAATTTAAATGAGTGTTTTCTTTTATCATAACAAATTTTAAATGTGAGTATTTGGAGTAATAAATGAGTTGGATTGGATTGATTCACTAAGTGACTAACCTGTGGTGTGCCGAACCGGATAGGACTGGGTAGCCCGTTTTGACAGCACTAGCTAGAATGCAAAACACACGTTGGAGTCTCGGCTGTTGGAACCCTAAATTAATTCCAAAACATGGGTTGAACCATAATGTTGGAATCATAAGGGTTGGGTACGAGAGAGGAGTGGTGTTGGGATCGAGGGCATGGGCTTGAACGCTAAGCAGATGTCGATTGAAGCTTTTGGGCATTGGGAACAAACCATTTTTGGCATCAAAGCTGCTAATTTGAGTACAAAGAGGATTAGGTCTAGTGATTTTTCTTCTTTTCCCCTTTTATAGAATAGGTTTTGTAGGTCTGAAAGGAGATACTTGATGGAAGCCTCTTCAAGGAGCTAGATGAGGAGTCCTATAGTAGTTTTGTGAAAGACTTGAACTGATGAAGGAAGTGCTTGATGAAGAGTGGCTTGGGGATAATGGTCCTCCATCAACACTTCTTCTTTTCTTTAGGTTTTTTTGTTTTCTTCTCTTCATTTTTGTCATTGTAGAGAGTTCAACAATTAGGATAGAACACTCCTATTCCGATGAGCACAAAGTGGCCGACGAAGTTGGGAGGTTTCTACCGTGCAAGTGAGGTTCCATTCAGTTCTTCCATATGCACAAAGTGATTTGGGCAGTTTTTGAGTAAACTTTCTTGTACCAATTATTTTCCTTAAACTCAATACATTTTCACTTTTTCTTTTCTGACATAAAATTTTGATTATGCAATTCTTTGCTTATGATGTTTATTTCAATTCCTTAATCTTTCTTACACATTTTACATTTCTAGTACTTCACTTTACTTGTTTTTTCTTAGGGTTAGTATTCTTTCCTTGTGTCTTGAATTATTCAATTTTGACAATGTGCATACTGTTGTTTCTTTTCGAAAACCAATTAATCTCAAAGTGGGCATGAATTCCCAAGATGTCTTCTTGAGTATAGGAGAATTTAATGTGTCCATGCACTGAATCAATTTTATTTTTGATTTTAATATGTTCATTTGTTGTTACTTTGTAACATTAGCATTATTGTCTTAGTTTTTATTTTCATGAAATGTTGGAGTCATTCTTTGTGGTTCTAGCATTAAAACTTTAATTATGTTCATACATTTCTTTTCAACACTGAGATGTTGATTGAAAGTTGTTTTTTCATTCTGATTGATGAATTGGGTTGTCTAAGCTTTACAATTTTGTGATTTTGTTTAGAAATCAAAGGACCCCAAATTGGCCCTTACCTGCCAACAAGTCTTCTTGAGTAGAGACAATCCAATTCACCAATTTAGAATCATAATTCTAACTTTGAATATACTTTTCAATTCTTTTATGCTTGGTTTTTTAATTTCTTGCTTCTAATTTTTCTTTAAAGTTGTGTTTCTATACAAGTTTCTTTTACAAGCATGTGTGAATTAAATTCCTTAGTTTTGAATTGTATGCTCTATTACACATTAATTTAGGTTTGTTGTTTGAAGCCAATATCTCCATTTTTACATTCACATTTGTTAAGCATGCATCATATTTGTGGTAGTTTGGTATTCATTCTCTTGTAGTCATTGTATATGTACATGATTCTCACAAATTTGCACTGCGTTGTGATGAGTGCATATTTTTGCCTTTATTTAGCCTTTAATATTGACAAAAACTCATTCAATCACATGAAAGTTTCTAACTTTAATCAAAGTAAACTCTTAATTAAAATTAAAAGTCTTTAGGCTCATATGATTGATATGTTATATAGATTTAACACCATGCTAACTTGCTATAATGTAAAAATTATTACTTTTACTTCTTGATTAAGAAGCAAAAGACGTAAACAAAAATAAATCACAACAAGAATAAAAAGAATAAACAAATTTATCCATCTAACCTCAAAGTCCAGTTAAAAAATTAGATGAGAATTTCATGCTAAGTGCCACTATGCGCAACCTTTATGCAAGAGATTTCAAGCTAATTGTCACTCTAAGGGCCAAATTTCATAATTGTTTTGGTTTGTTCCTTTAGTTGTTTTGTATTGATTTCTATCATTCCTAATTATATTGATAGTATAATGATTGCATGAATATGTATGAAACCTTTGATAGGTTTATGTGTGGTATTGTTATTGAAAGAATTTCAAGGAGAATACTTTTAGTCTTAGGAGTGAAAGATTAACCTCGTGAGTAGTAGGGTGATAACCCTTGTGTTTATGACTCTAGAGAGCATAAATACTATTACGAGTTCACATCTACAGTGAAGTCCTATGTCAAAGTATATATCTGGATATTGTGTCTAGAGTCATCTATTTGTGTGTTCGTATGAATTATGATATGTTATAATGTTGAACTAATGTTATATGTTTAAATCGTTTTATTTTGAACACTAGCTTATCACGTCTTCTTTTGTTTTTGTGATGTTTCTCTTTTGCAATAATCACCTATTAGTGTGAGTAGAGGATGAGTTAGGTACTGACATGCCTTTAATGGAGGCCGATACTGCTGCCGAGTGATATTTTGTGTTTTAGTATTAGATCTTTCTATGATACTTCCTTATCTTTTGAAAAACTTGTATAATATTTCTATGATTATTACGCAGGATAATTGTATTAATATTTAGTATATTTGATATCCATGTGTTGTGAATTATTAAAATTTATGATGTTTTATTTAATAGTTTTTGTACTGTTAAATGAGATGTAACAAATTTTTTTATATAGGTATTGCTTTGGTGTATTAGATTACCGGCTCATAATAATTGAATATTTCACAAAATGAAGATCAATGCGAGGTTATAAGTATTGGATTTAATTTATTTTCCGTTCATATCTGTGCATTTATCTTCATATATTTATATTCTATTTTTATATTTATATTCCGTTTATATATTGTTTCAAACAATTATATATATGTAAAATTGTACTCTCTTCTCATGGAATAAGAAATACAATTCCTATCCTTTCTTTTCTCATAACATGGTATCAGAAGAAAATTAATTTTTTATCACGTTCTTCCGCAACCAATTCTTTTCCTGTCCAGATCTTCATTTTCTACCTTTCGTTCTTGGCTTTTCTGCCTTTTTCTTCTCCTTTTATGGCTACTCCCTCTGTTACTCTCGCATCGTTGCAAGATACAACACATGACTATTACATTCATCCTAATGAGAATCCTTCATTGGTGCTTGTTTCCCCGATTCTTGAAGGTCACAATTATCATGGATGGGCTCGCTCGATGTCTATGGCACTACAAATGAAGAATAAATTTGGCTTTGTTGATGGTTCCATTCCTTGTCCAGCTGGTACAGATCCAATGGTTCAAGCATGGAAGCGTTGCAATAATCTCGTTTTATCTTAGATCAATCATTCTGTTTCTCATGAGATTGCTACAAGTATTATTTGGATTGACTCTGCTGCTACGGCATGGAAGGATCTCAAAGATTGTTTCTCCCAAGGTGATTCTGTTCGAATTTCACAATTGCATCAAGATCTTTATTCAATGCATCAGTCTGATCTAAGTGTTACTGCATATTACACTAAAATGAAGATTCTCTGGGATGAACTTTGCAATTTTCGCCCTATTCCTGAATGCCAATCTTCTGCTTCTTGTTGTGTTGTTTCTAAGACAATGAAGGAATATTGTGAAAATGATTGTGTTCTTTGTTTTCTTAGAGGCTTGAATGATAATTACTCTGTTGTTCGCTCTCAGATCCTTCTCATGGATCTCTTGCCTTCTTTACCCAAAATTTTTTCGATGATAATTCAACATGAGCGACAATTACAATCAGGAATTCTTTCTCAACCTCCAGTCATGGCGTCACAAGTTTCTCAATCTAAACCTTCTTTTTCTACCTTCAATGGTAGAGGTAAACCCTCTCCTGCCAATGATTATGGCCGGGGAAGATCTTCATATCAAGGTTCTCAGGCTCGTTATCAAGGTTCTCAGGCTCGTTCCTCAGGGGGAAGGTTTGGTGCACCTCGACAATGCACTCACTGTGGCAGGACAAACCACACCATTGATACTTGCTTTCTAATACATGGATTACCACCTGATCTCAAATCCAAAAGAGTCCACAATGTTACAACAGATTCTTCTACAGTAGTTCCTTCTTATAATAATTCTCCAGCACAGACACATTCCGCAATTTTGGGACTTTCTCAAGAGCAAATTCATGGTTTATTGGCACTTCTTCCTCAATCTAATCCCACAATCCCACATTCTACTAATCTAGTGAGCTCTCATAATGCTTCCACTTCTTCCCAGGCTCAAGGTAATATCTATTCCAAATGGATTCTAGACACAGGTGCTACTGATCATATATCTAATTCTTTGTCTCATTTTATTTCTTATCATAGAATCTCACCAATTACAGTATCACTACCCAACAAGAACTCTTCATTTGCTCATTTTTCTAGCACTGTTTCACTTAGCCCACACCTTACTTTACATAATGTCTTGTTTATTCCTAATTTTTTTGTCAATCTTATTTCGGTCACAAAGTTAACTAAATCTCTATCTTGTAAACTTAACATTTCTGAATTTTCCTGTGAAATACAGGACAAGTCAACCCTGCAGATGATTGGCAAAGCTGAAGAAAGAGATGGCTTGTATGTCATGATAGTTCCTGCACCCACACCCCTTGGTTCACCAGCTGCTATTACTTCTGAAATTCTATTGCTTGTTCTACAATAAGACATAACTCTATAGATATTTGGCACTATAGACTAGGGCATCCTTCTTTTTCTTGTTATACCAAATTACGCAACATGTATGCCACTTTACCCAATACAAAATACACGCATTGTGATGCTTGTCATTATTCTAAGCAAAGAAAATTACCTTTTCAATTAAGTACTACTGTTTCAAAAGCTCCTTTTGATTTAATTCATGTTGATATTTGGGGGCCCTATAGTACTTCTTCTGTTGATGGTTTCAAATATTTCTTAACTATAGTGGATGATATGTCTAGATACACATGGATTAAATTAATGACAAGTAAATCAGATACAAGATCACAACTTATTGGCTTTGTTTCTTATATAAAAACACAATTTGGCATTGATGTAAAAGCTGTTAGATCAGATAATGGTAATGAGTTTGCAATGACAGATTTTTATAGACAAAAAGGGATACAACATCAATTATCATGTGTTGAAACACCTCAACAAAATGGAGTCGTTGAGAGAAAACATCAACACATTCTCAATGTTGCTAGATCTTTAATGTTTCAATCCCATTTGCCCATAATTTTCTGGTCTTTTGCTGTTCGTTATGCTGTGCAACTCATTAATATTTTACCTTCCAAAGTTTTGACATATTTTTCTCCATCTCAGCTGTTACACAATGTTAAACCTGACATTACTTAC
The DNA here is from genome assembly GCF_029865625.1 of Vigna umbellata. Taxonomy (NCBI): domain Eukaryota; kingdom Viridiplantae; phylum Streptophyta; class Magnoliopsida; order Fabales; family Fabaceae; genus Vigna; species Vigna umbellata. The sequence goes on along the minus strand of NC_142168.1, from coordinate 60,408,048 downwards.
TTACGAGTTTTTGGCTCACTTTGCTATGCTTCAACTCTTCAAACTCATAGAACAAAATTTCAGCCTCGTGCAAGAAAATGTGTTTTACTGGGTTTTAAAACAGGAGTGAAAGGCTACCTTTTGTTAGATTTCAATTCTAGGGAAATTTTTCTATCAAGGAATGTAGTATTTTATGAAAATATATTTCCTTTTCTTACTAGTGACAAGCACTCACCTTTTAATACACAAAATTCCTTGGATTTTGTCACCAAAATTATTTCACCTCCATCACCTCTTTTCTCAGAAGTTACAACAAAAAAAAAAAAAATCAGAAGTTACTGATCAACCCTCTTTACCACTTAATCTCCTCCTTCTATTGTTTCCGACCCTGTTATTTTCTCTTCTCAGCCTGTTTCTGTTGAACCTGTCACTGCTACTCCACAAAGGAAATCAATTAGGCCAAAACATACACCATCTTATCTGTAGGACTATCATTGCAACATGTCATCTACTTCTTCCGCCACTCAGTCATCCACAGGTACCTTATATCCTATCTCTTCATATCTATCATATGATGCATTATCATCTCTTCATAAATCATATGTCCTTAATCTTTCCCAAGTTAGTGAACCTAAAACCTATAACCAAGCCATCAAACATGATTGTTGGAGAAATGCCATGGATCAAGAAATTGCAGCTTTAGAAAATACCAAAACTTAGGTTTTGACTGATCTACCTAATGGAAAGCAACCTATCGGATGTAAATGGGTATACAAAATAAAGAGGCATGCTGATGGGAGTATTGAACGATACAAGGCAAGACTTGTAGCCAAAGGCTACACACAACAACAAGGTTTAGATTACTTTGAGACTTTTTCACCTGTTGTCAAACTCACAACAGTAAGATTGGTTCTAGCTTTAGCAGCTTCCAAACATTGGTATTTACATCAACTAGATGTAACTAATGCCTTTTTACATGGGGATCTAGATGAAGAAGTAAACATGTCTCTTCCTCTTGGTTATAAATCTGAAAAACCAGGACAAGTTTGCAAGTTGTTGAAGTCTTTATATGGACTCAAACAAGCCTCTAGACAATGGAATTACAAGTTGACAACTACTTTACTTTCTTTGGGCTACACACAATCAAAATCAGATTATTCACGTTTTGTCAAAAGTGATTCTGCTCATATTACCATCTTACTTGTTTATGTAGATGATATAGTTTTGGCAGGTGATGACATCCAGGAAATCCAAACTGTGAAGGCTCTATTGAATGCAAAGTTCAAGATTAAAGACTTAGGCCAACTCAAGTATTTTCTGGGCTTAGAAATTGCAAGATCTCAACAGGGCATTAATTTGTCACAAAGGAAGTATGCTCTAGAGTTACTAGAAGATGCAGGATTGTTGGGGTGTCAACCTGTTTTTACTCCTATACAGCCAGGCACAAAATTTTCCAAGACAGAAGGGAAACCCTATTCAGATGTGCAGGCCTATAGACGACTTCTTGGCAGGTTACTATATCTAACCAACACAAGACCAGATTTATGTTTCGCTGTTAGTACTCTCAGTCAATTTCTTCCCAATCCTTTGGAAGATCACTATGCAGCAGCAATAAGAATCCTGAGATATATCAAGAACAATCCAGGACAAGGATTATTCTTTCCCTCCAACACAAAACATGCTCTCAAGGCTTTTAGTGATTCTGATTGGGCTGCTTGCCCTGACACTAGAAGGTCTGTGACTGGTTTTAATGTGTTCTATGGTGCATCATTAATTAGCTGGAAATCCAAGAAGCAAGGTACTATATCTAGATCATCAACCGAAGCAGAATATAGAGCTTTAGCTTCCACAACATGTGAAATTCAACGGCTTCTGTATTTGCTCCATGATTTGAAACAACCTCTACCACAACCAGTTTCTCTGTTTTGTGACAATCAATCTGCTATACAAATTGCACAAAATCCAGCCATGCATGAAAGAATAAAGCATATTGAAATTGATTGTCATCTCATAAGAGATAAAGTTCAAGCTGGTGTAATTAAGCTCCTGTCCATTCCTACTTCAGCACAACTTGCAGACATTCATACTAAAGCTTTGCATCCAGCACAATTTCAATCTTTGTTGTCCAAGCTGAGCATTAAGGATATATATACTGCAGCTTGAGGGGGATATTGGATTTAATTTATTTTCCGTTCATATCTGTGCATTTATCTTCATATATTTATATTCTATTTTTATATTTATATTCCGTTTATATATTGTTTCAAACAATTATATATGTAAAATTGTACTCTCTTCTCATGAAATAAGAAATACAATTCCTATCCTTTCTTTTCTCATAACAATAAGTGCCCTTGAGTAGAATTTTATCTAAAATATTGGTATATATCGTATAAGACTAATACACTGGCATGAGAATAGAAGAAGGCTAATATGAAAAGTCATTCATACGTAAAAATACAGAGAGGAAATGAACAGTGTAAGATAGCCATGAAAATCAGTTAACTTCTACTGAAGTTGGCTTATTCTGTGTTGAAAAACACGCTAACCATAGTGCCATAACGATTTTCCCATACGCTTATTCCAAACACGGTTTATGTATGAATGGGATCTGGGACTGATGGTGGTGCTGGGCCTCTTAAAATTGGCCAAAAGATATCACCTTTTGATGATAATGGCCTGAAGGATGCACCAAAGTGAGACACAACCAAAATGGTGAAGATGATGAGAAGTAGCAGTTTGAGCAAGGTCTTGTGGTGTGAGAAAGCCATGAAGGTGTTCGATTAATGGATGAAACAGAGCAAAACAAGAACAAAATGCAGCTTTTGTATGACGCAGAATGAATGACATGAAATGAAGACAGAATTTATATGGATTGGGATTGAAAGTGGTAAGCAAATGTTAAGAGCCTAATTTGGGGTGATTGCAAGATTGGTTGACTGAAAATGCTTGCTTGCTTTGAAGGGTTGAAAATTTGGAAAAACGATTAATTCAATAGATGAGATGAGATTAGCGTATACTGACTTGGACTAATGAAATACACATTTTTAAGCATTTCAACACCAAAAACTACGCACAACTCACGCTTCATACACCAATTCACATGGTTTAAATAAATAATATCAAGGTTCACAAATAAATTCATATACATGGATATTGTTAAAATTTGTAATCGTGTAAATGAACAATATTCAAATTCATCCAAAAATATTTTTTTTAAATTAAGTATAACAATATATATATAAATTAATTTAAATATTTTATTCAAATATTATAGGAAAATTTAATTCAATTTCTTATCCAAATATTGTTTTTTTTAAGTACCTGAAATTCTACTTGAAACTTTAACGGCAAAGAATTCCTTAATCTTCCTCAAACACAAATTATGAAATGAGAAATAAACTAACCAAATTAGTGTGATAACTAATAAAATAACAATTTGAATTAGCAATTGAAATTATTATTTTTTAATTTAAAAGACTAAACTAAAACCTAAAACCAAAAACATGATGAGAGGTTAAAGTTAAATCTTAGCTTTTTAATGCATAAAACGAAATTATATTCTAACCCGTTCTTTTATCAAAACCTCGTTCAACATATTAATACGTTTTTTCATATATATAAAAAAAATGCATCAATACATCAATAATGATTTTTATATTTATTACTCGCCATGGTAATTAGCTTTTGAGATTTGGATTGAGTTCTTGAAATAAAAATTATCTTTCATTTATGCACATATTTCAGTGGAATACATTTAAATCTTAGTTAATAAAGATAAAATTTATATATTTTTTATGTTATAATCGATTCTTGTTTATATTCTACGCGTATTTATCAAATAATTTGTTTATCAATAGTAAAAATAAGTTATTTCAGACAAAAATAAAATAAAAATTACTACGGAATTTAAAATGCAAAAATAAAATAAAGTTTTCATCATGGAAGAAGAATGTCATAAATTAGATATAGCGAGACTATTCAGAAGAATGAAAGAAAAAAAAAAGAGTAATGAACATGAACACCACACCTTTTAGGTGGTGACTCTGTCAGCAAAGCAAAGTAGATCACATTCACGGAGTCCTCATACTTACACTGCATCACCATTTTACTTTACTCCTTCACTCAAACCGTCGTCTACTTTCTTTTTCTTCTCATCACAAAAATGAAGGAAAATTAATCTCAAAAAGTGAATATTAAAAAATACAACTATATCTACCTACCACTTGAGTGTTTTAGGGTCGAGTTTTAGGGTGAAGTAACTTCACAAAATATATTTTCACAGTTTATTCCTTATTCGTTTAGGTAATTTTGTTCGTTTTTAGTTCAATTCTTTTTTGTTAAAACTCTAGATTGATCCAGATGTTTATTAAAAACACTCTAATATTTAAGTTAGTAATTAATCTAGATAATAATAAGATAAAAAGTCTTAAATTCACAATAAATGTCATTACATATCTCTTACTTTTGACCTCCATTTATAGTTTTTGAGATTAGTCTAAAATTAACAAAACTCTAATCACGACTCAATCTCGGTTCATTATACACTAATTAATACTTACTTATTAACCTTAGTTTACAATGTTTCTTAAAAAATACTTTACTTTTGAGAATATTCATTCGACTCTTAACTATACCTGATCGAACAGCCCTGTCTTGCATTGTCCAAATCTAAGAGTTTAAACATATCGAACGGTCGCCCCTCTCCCGTTGTAACACCGTCCAACTATACAATACTAAATATAAATATAGGTTTCATTAAAATATAAATAAAAAAGTTTAACAAATTATTAAAATCATATAAAAAATCTATAAACTCAATATTTTAAAATTTTAAATTAAAAGTAATATCAATCACTTTTATATAATAACTTAAAGTTTGATTCATATTATGTTTTGGACGAAATTGTCATAAAAAATTCTTTCAGTGAAACGTTGGTCTTGTGAATTCTTCACGTTTGTTTGCACTTTTTTTTTAGTTCTTCGTGAACATGAAAATGGTCTTGTACGTGTTGATCTGAGATAAAAATTGATGAAAACATTTCAATCGTATGTACTTATCCCGTGTAATAAAATATTGCATCGAGTAGAGACATTAAGACGAGTTCTAACACGTCAGTTAATACGGTTAATCACCGATTAAAATTGTATTGGATTGAAAATTTTTAGTTTTTTTTATCTGAGTTACATTAAGTTTGACTCACTTAACTCACAAATTAAATAAGTTTAATTCTGGTTAACTCCTAAATCATTAACAATAATATTTTATTAGTGTTTTTAATATTTTAAATAAATTTTTTATTAAAATTATTTACTTTTTAATTATATAATTTTATAATTTGATTTATTTAGTACTAAAATATTTTTCATAATATTTGAAGAGTTTAAAAGTTTAACTTATTTGTTTATTAAGTTATATAAATTAATATTTTAATTTTCAACTTACATCTTTACAGTAATATTTGAAAAATAATGTAAACACATTCCATTACTATATATACAAAATGAATGGAGTTAATATATTTTATTGTATTACAATAAACATATAAAATAAATTATAAAAATAAAACATTTGTTAGTGAGATAATATATTAACTCACTAATCCATGAGATAATATATTAAATAAACCAACAAGTATGTGTCTGATTGACTCATTTTGACATCTATAAAAAAACTTTGGAAGTTAAAAAATATATAAAAAAATCAATCAATTAGTTATTTGTAGGAATTGAAAAAGTTATTTGTTTAAAAATAAAGATTAAAAGATAAGTTATATCATAGAACATTGAGCTCATGAAAAATTTGTAAAGAGAACACCTAAAATTTTATTGATAAAAAATTAAACAATAAGATAACTATTTTAAAAATTTAATAAAAGACAAAATGTTAAAATAAAAATTTAATTAAAAATATCAAAAGTAAAAGTTTTTTAAAATTCAATTAAACCAAAATGATATATTCATTCTCCTATTAGAATGTGCATATGTTCTATATTGAAGTTATGTTTTATTTAGTTTTTGTTGTTTATTTTATTGCTTCCGTTTAATAGGTTATTCCCTTTATTCGTTCAAGTTTAAGAACCACACTCTCAACCAATTAAAGTATTTTAACCTTTAAAACTTCATATTACGGAGAGAATATTTGTATAACTTTTACTATTAAAAATGATAGTATAAACGATACTTTAATTATAATTTTAAAAAATCATGTATTTATGTATGTATTCTATACGATTCTGATTACACTATAATTATCATTTATTTTCATTTTAGTAATAAAATATTATGTAATATTCTCTTCCTAATATATTTTAAAAAAAATACTCAATATAGTTTATGAGTTAAATTTTTAAATATTTAAGTTTATTTCCAAAATTCTTGTTAAAAAAATAAAGTTGTTAAATAATTAAACTTCAAATAATTATTAGTAAAAAAAATCATTTTAATTTTAAAAAAATAGTTCCTAAAAAGTAAAATTGAGAATATAAAAATATTAAGCTTTAAAAATTATCAAATCGAAAAAAATTAAATTTTAAAACATAGTCACTTAAAGAATAAAATAATTATTTAAATTTAAAAATATTTACATCAAATATATAATTAAAAATAAATATAAAAGCAAATAACATATTATATAATATATATATATATATATATATATATATATATATATATATATATATATATATGGGGTTTGCTAACGCGCCTATGCCTGTTTTTCAGTTGATACATTTTAGCAATATGTACCGGATTTTAGTAGACAAAAATACCCTTATATATATTATTGATTCCAAGTTTTAAGGTTAAGGGTATTTTAATAATTTTCATTCTCAAAACTTAAAAAAAAAAAAGAAACCCCCCAAACCCTTACTCACCTCTCTCATTCCTCTTAATCCTTTCTCTTTCATCTCTCTCACTCCAACCTTTTCTCTGTCATTCCTACTGTAGCCCCAATTGAAAAAAATCAGAAACACATACCAATTCTTTCGGATGTCATTATGCTTGTGAAAATTAGATAAAATTATATACGACAAAAATTATAAAATGAAAACTCATTATAAAGTCATTTTTTTGTAAGAAATTGTTTAACAACTGAGTGTTTCTGTGCCAATTACCAACTCCTCTTATGTCATTATGCTTGTGAAAATTACATAAAATTAGATAAGACAAAAATTATAAAATAAAAACTCATTATAAAATCATTTTTTGTAAGAAATTGTTTAATAGCGAGTATTTCTGATTTTTTTCCAAGTCAATTACCAATACTTTATGCTTGTGAAAATTGGATAAAATTAGATAAGACAAAAATTATAAGATGAAAACTCATTATAAAATCATTTTTTTGTAAGATTGTTTAACAACAAGTGTTTCTAGTTTTTTCAATTGGGGCTACAAAAAATTGGAGTGAGAAAGAGGAAAGAGAAAGGGTTGAGAGGAATGAGAGAGGTGAATAAGGGTTTAGGGGATTCTTTTTTTTTTTAGTTTTGAGAATGAAAATTATTAAAATACCCTTAATCTTAAAACTTGAATCCATGATATATAAGGATATTTTTGTCTATTAAAACCCGGTACACATTGCTAAAATGTACCAACGCCTTAGCAAACCCCTATATATATAATATGTTATAGTTGAGTAAGGAGCATTGGATGAGAGAACTCTATATATAATATGACATCATTTTAATAATGATACATTAACAATATTTTAACATCATCTATGTGTCATTTTGTGATTGGTCATGGTTAGTGTTTATAATTATTATTATTATTGATTGTGGAGTAATTTTGAACCAATCACAAAATGACACGTATTGTCAAAATATCATTTTCCATCTAATATAATATATAGATACCTTAATTATTGAAATCTCTATCACACAACATCTCATAATTTTTATTTTGGGGTACACACTTTATCTAGTACACATGATTTCCAATCAAATTTTTAACAACAATAATTGTTCTTTTTGTCTATTATGATTAGTGTCCCAGAAATTAATAATTTAAATTTATATGATAGAAAATGACTTTTCTTAATCATAAGGAGTTAATTTGCGGCACATTTAAATTTAGCAAGATTAAGAAAACCTTTTCAAGGATTAATATAAGTTTTTATATTATTAAAAAAACTAATTCAAACAAATTAACATCTGAAACAATTTTACATCCTTAGTTAATTAAAAAATATTTTTTAAGAATAAATTGTTAAGTTTGAAATTAACTGCTTCATAAAGATACACAATGCAAATTTTATTAAAATTCTTTAGATTAATAAGTATTAAAATAATTAAGTCTTATTATTAAAATTTTATAAGATATTGTGTATAAGAATATTTGTGGTTCAATGTTTTCTAATCAGACTTTAGAGGACATATTAGTGCCACCGTATAGTGAACCAATGCAATAATAAACGTTAATAGGCAAAGTAAAAGAAAAAAAAAACTAAAGGAAAGAAGAACAAATAGCTTAATTCCAGATCTCAGACGGAACTTCTTTCTCTGGTTTTCCAAATCTTATATCTGTTCAAAGTTTTCTCTATCTACCTATTCGTCATACACCACGCCAAATCAATATCGTTCAGGTAATTCTGTTTTTTCTTTTGTTTTTATGCTGAATTTGTTTGTTCCTGGTAAACATTTTTCATTGGGTTTGCGACTTACTAAGCTGGAGCTCAAGACTAAGTTAGACTGGTGGTGATAATCATCCTTTATATGTAATTGGAAAGACACATGTCATGAATTTCAGAAGTTTGTGGGGTTTGGTTGGATATTCTCAAGGTTTTAATTTTAGGGTTTTTTTATGTAAATTTTGGGGTTTTGGAAATTTAAGCTTGGGTGAGATGCCAGTGAAACGTTTTTGAGAATTGTTTTTTTGATCTTGATATATATGAAGTAGGAGGGAGGAAGAAAGATGATGGGGGAGAAGTTTTGTCTGAACGAAGAAGACAAGGGTGTGTTGGAGTCTGTATTGGGTGCAGAGGCTGTTGCGTTTTTCATTTCAGCACTTTCCAATAATGTCTTTTCCAGCGTTGTTGCTCCTTCTGTCGGTGCTGACTCGACCCTCCGTCAGAGGTTGTGCCAGCTTGTTGATGGTTCCAAGTGGAACTATGCAGTGTTCTGGCAAGTTGCTGGCTTGAAATCTGGTGGTTCTGCCTTGATTTGGGGTGACGGGCATTGCAGTGATCCCAAAGGGAAGAGGAGTTCAATGGGGAAGGACGATGAGCAGGAGGTGAGAAAGATGGTGCTGCAGAAGCTTGATGCCTGTTTTGGTGGGTCTGTGTCGAAAGAGGCTAATTATGCAAGACTGGATAGGTTGTCTGATTTGCTCATGTTTTACTTATCCTCAATGTGTTACATATTCGGTTTTGATTCGCCATGTGGTCCTGGGAGTTCATTCAAATCTGGTAAATGGATTTGGACATCTGATGCTGCCGCTTGTTTGAATCAATTAGAATCTAGATCATTTCTAGGGAAAGTGGCTGGTCTTCAAACTGTTGTTTTTGTTCCTCTGAAATCTGGGGTGGTGGAGCTTGGTTCGAATGAAGTGGTGTCCGAAGAACAGGGTTTTGTGGAGATGGTGAAGACAGCATTTGGGGAATCCAGTCCCGGGCAGACTAAGGTGTTTCCGAAGATTTTTGGGCACGAGTTAAGCCTGGGGGATACAAAATCTCAGTCTATAACCATTAGTTTCTCCCCAAAGGTGGAAGATGATCCTGGTTTTACTTCAGACTCTTTTGAAGTTCAAGCACTGGGGTTGAACCATGCGTATGGAAATTCATCCAATGGAACTTTGGGGGACAGTAGTGAAGGGAAGATGTTCCCTCAATTGAATCAAATGATGGGTGGGAATTTTAATGCCCAAGCAAGGGTTCCTTGTCTAGATCTTGGTAATGAAGACACGTCCTCAATTCATGCAGATGAGCGGAAGCCCAGAAAAAGAGGTAGAAAACCTGCCAATGGGAGAGAGGAACCACTGAATCATGTTGAAGCAGAGAGACAGAGACGTGAGAAGCTTAACCAGAGGTTTTATGCCTTAAGAGCTGTTGTCCCCAATATATCTAAAATGGACAAGGCATCTTTGCTTGGTGATGCCATTACCTTCATCACTGATCTCCAGATGAAGATCAAAGTGTTGGAAGCTGAGAAGAACATGATTAACAACAAGGACCAGAAGCTATCCTTGCCAGATATGGATTTTCAGGAAAGAGAGGATGACACAGTTGTGACAGTGAGATGCCCTTTGGATACTCACCCTGTTTCTGATGTAGTTAAAACTTTCAGGGAGCATCAAATTGTGGCTCAAGACACCAATGTTTCTACTACTGATGATAAAATCATTCATACATTCTCCATAAGAACTGAGGGAGGGGAGGCTGCTGCCATACAGTTGAAAGAAAAGCTTGAAGCGGCCCTATCCAAAAATTGACCATGAGATCATATTTATGTAGCATCTCAATGATGCTTTAAGTCTTCTTAGAATTACCCTCAGTTTGTCTGATAGGCTGACATGATTATTCTTAGTGTTATTTGTTACTTGTAATCTGTTTTAAAATGTATTCAGATCATCATCAATAACCTTAATTATGTACCTAAGTAAATTAGTGGTTGAATTTCAGGAGATGGATAATACAAGTTGAACTATATTTTCTATAACCATCAATCTAAGCGAAAAAAATGCCATAACATCGGATCATCATATTTTGTTTTTTGGCTTACTCAACTGGCAAATTCTGGACCATATGAAACATCTTTCTTTTGTTAGTATAATATTATTATTGATAATGTTATTCTTCAAAATACAATAATATATCTTGAAATAAATGACGCATACAATGTTATATTCTTTAATGCCCTTCGGGCTTAAATATTGCTGTGTTTACTGTGCATTCTTCTGCTATTTGCATTACCTATTCTTTGTTGGGCTGCGCCTGACCTCAATCTTCAATTATGCATATATTGCATTATTTTATTTTATGTAGTACGTTTAAGTGGGTATTTATTAAAATAGGTTTGAGTCTTGTAGGAACAAAAGAAAAACTTCTTCAAAGATGAAGAAATCGTTTTCCTAGATAAAAGTTCAAGAAAAAGTCATTACTTGTGTTCAAGAGTCAAAGACACAATTCAAAGTAGATAATAATATACACACGTATTTTTCTTACAAACTCATTTCAAAAGATATTTACAAAGAGTGGAGATGGTTATTTATGGTTTATGAGTCCAACATTCTTCTCCTAAATTATATCTAAATGTGCCTCTAATTACATACAATGAGAGATTTAGAATACACTCTCTTTGGCTTAAAATTTGAATAGAAAAAGAGAAAAGATTTGAAATTTAAAATTGAAAAAATGAAAAAAAAAAATCTCCCATGTATAATCGGACACGTCTTCCTTTTGTTTTGTTGACTCTTTTTTATGGAAAATATATAAGTTAAATTAGGACTTCAGTTAGTATTGATCTTCTATTCTTGGTGCCTTCTTATACATGTTTTTTTCTGGAGATATATTTAAACTTGATAAAGTCTAACTAATTTTTTACTATTTATACCATACTAAAAAAGTGACTCCTAATTACACTTCTAATAATTTTAAACAAAGAAAATAATAATTAACTTTTAAAAAAAATAACATCTTATCTTATATCATAGTTTTGTTTTAATAAATCCTGGAAGGTGGATAAATAACATGTGTAGTAGGTAAAGTTTGGTTTTTTTACGAGCGACAGTTTCACTCTTCGATTGTACTGGTGCATTTAAATGAGAATGTCTTTGTTTAAGGATATCCATTTATTGGATGAAAATTAGTAATGCTCAAAGAAGCTACAATGACAAATGTTAAGAGTAAATAAACAGTTTTAAAGTATATATTAAAATTGGATTAGCTTGTCAAGCTAGCTTATTGAATTTGTCGAGTTAGTTCGTCGAACTTTTTTTTTCTTTATATATCTTTATGTTCTTTCTATGTAATGTGTCTTTCTTTTTTGTAATTTTTTATATTCAAATTAATTAATAAGAGAAGTTTTCTCTCTTCTTTTTCTTCTTCTCTTTTTGTATTTTTTGGGTTCTGCATCTTCTTTGTGTCCTGAATAAAAGATATTATAGTATGGTATTAGATGACATTATGCGTTTATCTTTTCTTTCTTGATCTATTATCTTCTTTCTCTTTGTTTCTTGTTTTCTTTCTTTTCAACCATGACTGATGAAATGGTTTCCCATAGTTTTCTTTATCCACCCTAATGAGAATCCTACAACATTATTAGTCTCTCCTGTTTTAGATGCAAACAATTATCATAAATGTAGTAAATTTGTTTTGATAGCCGTTAGTGCCAAGAACAAAGTTGAGTTCTTTCTTGGTACTGTGCCTCGGCCAGCTGTTGCAACAAAGGACTTCTCGGCATGGAATAGATGTTGTAATAACATGGTCGTGTCATGACTTCGTATCTCTATCAATCTGTCAAAGCATAATTTGAATGGATAAAGCCTATACGGTATGAACAAATTTGAAGCACCGTTTCTCACAAGCTGATCATATACGCATATTAGATTTACAAATGAAAGTTGTAACCTTGAATCAAGGACATCTCACGGTCACTTATTATTTCACTAAGCTTTATGTCATTTAGACGAGATAAACAACTTCAAACCCAAGCCGATCTATGTTTGCAAGTAATGGGAAAAGGTCCAAAAAAATATAACAACTTAGCAAAGAGTAATATGGAAAATCAATCCTCCTTCTTATGAGAATTTGCGAAGAGCACCAAACAAGTAAAACAAAATCCAAAGCACAAAGAGATACCAATAATTTTTAAAGTGGAAAACCCCTCAATGCAAGGGTAAAAACCATGACTTGTCCAAACAAAAAAATTCATTATGATCAATAATAGGGTACAAAAGAGTCTCCAATAACAACACCAAATGGTGTTTTCAATAAGTCAATTTAACTAAGCACAAATGCTTATAAACGAGAACAAAGAAGATGAAAATTCTCCAAAACATGGTTGTTGATGCGAGACTGATTTCTCTCTAACTAGACCTCCGATTGACGATCCAAATAGTGAAGTGAATGACTTCACAACGACGAAAACACCAATGCAAGTTTAGGGTTATGTGGGAAAGACTTTCTTTCTTCCTTTTTCTCTTACTTATTTTTCCTCTCTTTAAATGACTCTAATGTGCCCTACTAATCTGACCCATGTCGACTAAACCTAATGAGACATACTGATCCACATTATTTGGGCCTATTCTCCACATGGGAAGGGAGCCTAATAACCCAAACATAAGCTACTTGTTCTGGTAGTTACTCCCTCCACCACCACACACCGCTCTCTGCACCTTTTCATTTATTTTTTTGCCCTTTAGTAATATTTAATTTTTAGTTTTAACTTTTACCGACATTTGTGAACAGATCTTGACATCCATGAACGGATCTCGACACCCGTTAAAGGACAAACAGATGTGCCTTATCCGCTGCACGATTATCTTCTTCCTCTGCACACAAAAAACGCAGGCAACCAGCTAGCACAACAAACATACTGCACACAATGTATATTCAAATACATTAAAATGAAAATCTATCATGCACATTACGTCAAGCCTAGTAACAAGGTCTTGAAAGATTTGGTCCGAAGCAAAAAGATTGAGTATACAACTGTAGTTTCACTTGCAGACGAAAATTACGGTTTCATTTCATTTTCACTTATTTAATTTGCAATCCACCCATTCACAACCTCGCTCGCTACTTTCTGTGTTCTTCAATTCCGTGAGTACCTGCATAATTTGGATGAATTTGATATTGTTTTTGCTTCTACATTTGGCTGGTGATGCATGATCAATTTGTCCGTATCATCTAAGACTCTTTTCTCTGAAGAATGCTCAAATTCTTAAATTTGAGACATTTGTTCTTTCAACGTTTCTGAATAATAATCGTTTTCGTGTTAGTTGTTCACCGCCACACCACCAACGCACCATGAACACACCACGAAGGAGGACAAAATGGAGAAGAAAGAAGGAATAAAGTGGAAACATATATGGAGAATGGTAGGGAAAAAATGGATACAAAAAAGAGAGAAACTGAGAGTTGGGGGTAAGGGTGGGGGCTGCTGCTGTGAATGAGAATGAGTGATAAAGAATTAGGGTTTTCACTTAAAAGTAAAAAAGTAAATGATTAAAGTAAAAAAGGGTAATTTGTAATTAAAATTTTTTTTAGAGGTATAGGAAGCAGTTGGGGATAGTGGAGAAAGTAACTCTCCCTTGTTCTTAGACTATTTTATATGTAATAATCCAAAGAAAAAGAGAGGATGTAGCTCTAGAGTTTCTTTGCGACTTAAATGATCATTACAATAATGTAAAGTCTCACATTTTTCTTATTGATCCTATGCCACCTATTACTAACATTTTCTCTTAAGTTAGCATAACAAGAATGCCAATTATTTGCTAATGATGAGCACCTGCTTGATGAAACCAATATTTACAGTTTCTCTTGAGATTAGGATGCTCGAGTGTTCTCCTAACATCACACATTTCGATCTACCATAACTTCTACCAACCTTTTAATTAATGAGGATTCTTCATCATATTGAAGGCTTATTGGTCGCCTCATTTACCTTACCAACACCATCCGGACATACCTATTGTAGTTAATCATCTTAGTCAATTTATCTCTATCCCAAATCAATCTCATCAACATTGCCACATGTATTCTTCATTACCTTAAACTGTCTCCAAGCATTGGCCTTTTATTTTATGCATTCAGAGTGAGCTTCGTACCCCATTAATAGAAAATCATCACATGTTTTTCTATTTACCTTGGGAATTCTCTTTCCCCTGAAAATCAAAGAAACAAGAAACCATATCCTGAACAACATGTGAATTGCAATGATTAAACTACATTCTTCAAGATCTTCATGCCTCCTTCACTCAACCTACTTTGGTATATTGCGACAACCACTCAGCCATTCAAATTGCATCCAACCAGGTATTTCACAAACGCAAGCATATTGAAAAATTCAACCTACATTCTTCCTATCTCTTCCCATCTTTGTCCAAAATTCATTTTTCCAAGCTGGGAATAAAAAACATTTATTCCCCAACTTGAAAGGGCTGAAACCGAGCTAGCTTGCCAAGCTAAATTTGTCAAGTTAGATTACTGAACTAGGACGCCCAACTTCTCCTCTTCGGTTTTGTTTTATATACCCTTCTCTTTCTTCTTCGCAATGTATTTTTTTTTTTGTAATTTTTCATATTCAAATTAGTCAATAAGAGAAGTTTTTCCTTTTTTTTTCATCTTCCGAGTGCTTTCTGCATTTTTTTTTTGCCATGAATCAAAATATTCTAATATATGTTTATTTTAAAATTAAAATAATTACTTATAATAAAAAATTACCTCCAAAAAAATTAAAAGATTGAAATTATATTTAATTATAAAAATTATTTATATTTATTTTTATTATTATAATTTATTAATTTTTACCTTATAAACACATGTAATTCCATATTAGACCACACATGCCATATTCAGCGGAAAAAAAACATTTTCCATACAACAGAATTTTAAGAGAGTTTATTTTTATTCGATTACTTATATATAACATATTAAATTGAGTTGCAATGCACTTGTTAATAAAATAATATGTTAAAATTAAATTGTATCTTTCAAATAATATAATATTTTTAAAAACGATTACATTTTAATGAATTTTTTTTATTTAAAGTTAATAATATTTAAAATTGTTTAATAATGATTAAATTATTTGATAATTAAAAAAAATTAAATTATTTATTTAATGTAATATTCTAAATTTGTATTTACTGAAATGTATTAAAATATTTGTTGTTAAGTAATTTGAATAAAAATTTAAAACAAAAATTGATAATATCATTTATTAAAATGATAAAAATTTTAAATTTAAATTAGAATCACTAATATTAATATCTTCAAAATAATAAATAACTCTATAAATTTATTGATAATAAAAGACACATTGATTATTTGATAGTTTATATTAAATATATAAAGATAATTTAAAAAACATAGTTTTAATATTTAAAATTTCGAAAAAGTATATCAAAATGGTAGAAAATTGAAGACTTTTTTTTTATAATGATGCGTTAAAATGAAAGTTGAAATTCATAAATATTCTTATTTGAATAAATATTACGAATAATATGTTATCTGAATAAATTTTCACCAAATTAGTAAACAGCTTTATTTAAATAAATATTATGAATATGTCATCTGAAATTTCACAAAAGTTTCACACAAATTAGATTTTATAAATGATAAATCACTTGAAAGAAGTTACATTTGATGAAGGTTATTTGCAGAGGTTATAAAGTCCTCCAAAAATAAAAGATTTTCTAAAATCTAATAATAGTAAGAATTTTAATGTTTTATTAAAGAATATTATAAGACCTATATAAATTATAATTTATGTTTCATCTTTTTTTAGTTTTGGTTTTTAGTGTTCTTTCTCAAAATTTTAATGTTTCTTTTTCTTTTCAGGTTCTTGTTCTTCTTTAGAATCAGAACACAGACACTTGTCTGTTCTACTTTCCATATCAAACGCGTCAATTTCCTCCTTTACCTTTCACCGCCGACAAAGATTTTGACAAAACTCGAATTCGAATTGCAGCGCCCTTGTCTCATTCCGCTTCATTTCCGCTCTTTTCCATTCTTATACAATAAAGCTTCTTTCAGTTCGCAAACATTCATAGACAAATCATGTCTTCTAAACATTCATATACAAATAATGTTTTAAAATACTAACAATTCTTTCTTTTAATGTAAATTCTTTTTATCTGTAAACTTCAAAGAGGATTTTTTTTTAAGTATCTCAGTGGTAAAACTTATTATTATTATTCTGCGACAAGCTACACATGGAATACTTTTAATATAATAAAATTATAAAACACTAGTTTTTGTAAATGAATCAACTATTTCGATGACAAGTTGATTGGGATTCTTATAAAAAATTTAAAATGAGATTAACTTATCACAGGAATGTTGCCAAGTCAGAAACAACAATGATTTTTCATATAACTATGTTGGTTGGCTAAGGAAAATGTTTCTTCGACAACTTAGACAACGACACGTATAGTTCTGTCATTTGTTGTTTTAAATGATTTATTAAAAAAGTTTTATTTTGTTTTCGAGGGTGTTTTTGGAAAGAAAAATGCTGAAACGTGTTGGCGCCTTTCATAAAGTGAAATTCATCCCTACGAAACTCTTTCACCAGTTTTTTGTTCTCCATTCGAAACTCTCGCTCCACCAACGAAGTGCTATTTGTCCACTGCTGTGAAAATTGTTCTTGGGTCCACCGTTCTATATGGACGAAGTCGTATGTGTCGGTTTGCCATTGAAGTGCTGGGAGGAAGTCTCGCTTGGGTCCACTGTTGGCGTCATTTGTCGAAAGGTTTCGTTTTTTGCCGTCGCCGTTGGTCCTTCGTCAGTTGGGTGCGATGGTCACTTTGTCAGCAGCGATTTTCGTCTTTTATCCAAAGGTATTGTTTATTCGCACACTGTATTGTGCTTCGTTCCTGTGGTTTTTTGGTTTGTCAATGGTTTCTTCCTTTCTTTGTACTCTGTATCGGGCAATGGATGTGGTTACCCATTTTCCCCTTCCAACTTGCAAACTCTTTCTATGAATATTTCACTTTCCATGTCTTTAAAGTTGCTTTTAGGTTCAAGATCTTCACATGCATATGCTAGCTCATAGACTTTCTCTTCAAATAATGTGTCATTAACGACAAAAATATTCAACGGTTTTGGGGTTTGTTGATGGATAGACTTGAAGATTCCAAGTCTCCTTTATTAGTTGAACAAGCCAAAATCCCAGTCCAACCAAACACGTAATTTTATATTACCATTGTGTTGAAATATTTGGTGTTTCCATTAAGAAACTTAATGTATTTTTTTTTTAACTTTACAGATACGATTGTGGTGTAATAATGATGAAAGCTATTGAAATATGGGATGGAGAGGAGAAATATGATGGCAAAAGCATGCCTGATTATACAAATGTAGGTAAAATTATGAATTTGTAAATATTACATCATCGTTGTCTTCATATTGTTTCTAAATTCCAAAATGTTCATTTTAGGAGGACTTGTCTGCGTTTAGGAAGAAGTATACATGTGACTGGATCCTAGACGAGGACAACGTCTGAAGATTTCAAACGCTGCAACATTTTGGATTAATATAGCATTAGAAATGTGTTCTTGGTTTAGATTCTTATTTTATAGCAAATGAATAGACATTGTACATAATTATACTATTAAATTCTTTTACAGAATTGTACACAATTATAGCAAATGAATACAGCTAAACTATTCTTGATTAATTATTCTTCATATTCATTTTCTTTGTATGTGTTTTTGGTTGAGTGAGTTTATTCATTAACTTGTTGGGTCAAAATTGATGTGTCCCTGTACTGATGAGGAGTTGGACTGAAACAATAGGTTTACTAAATTGGTTGTTGTTGATTGCCTGAAAGTTCTGTTTTTGGAAGACAATTGTTCCCAGTTATGTGTGTCTATAATCGATTACGAGTAGCCTGTAATCGCTTACCAGTGGAAAATCACGAATTTGTACCGAAAGTATAGCGCCACTCCCTTGCTGTGGAAGAAGAGCTCCCCATTGAGGGGTTGGACCTAATTTGGTGAAATTTATTGAAAGATCTTCACTTGGTTAGTTGATTTTTATGACCAAGGATGTGTGGATGTACTTAGTAGTGGTTGAAAGGACTTGGGGTGTCCACAAAATTGGTTGCTTATGATTGCATCGAAGTGGTGTTTTGAGGAAGAGGAAGATAGGCAGTTATGTGCGTGTGTAATATCGATTACGAGTAGCCTGTAATCGCTTACCAGTGGAAAATCACGAATTGTTACCAAAAGTATAACGCCACTCCCCTGCTATGGATGAAGAGCTCCCCATTGAGGGGTTGGACCTAATTTGGTGAAATATATCGAAAGATCTTCTTAGAATCGCTGCAACGGAATTATTAGCGTGGAACAAACCAAGAGGGGGGGGGGGTTGAATTGGTTATATACTTTTATTGTGCCTTTTATTATTTTTCTCTTAATTTTTCTTACTGGGCGAATGATTAAATATAAATGACAGAGTAAGAGAAAGAGAAAAATTACACAGGTGATTTTATCCTGGTTCAGATCACTAGGATCCTACGTCCAGTCGCTTATCTCAAACAAGATAAACCTTTTTCACTAACACAAAACACTTACAAATATTAGTCACAAAGAAAAACAATTTGTAAGAGTTTAGAAATATCACCTCTCTTGAAACCACGAGAGATGAACTTACACTTCCTTTGAATCTTCACAAAGGATGACCACCTCCTTCGAATGCTTCACGAAGGATGATTCTCTTCCAGGCACTTCCTCGGACACACCAAGGATGAAAAGGCTATTCCTCTGTCACCGCAGTAGCACTTCAGGACTTTGCAGACAAGAGTTTCCTTAGCTTCAACAATCTCACAGAGTTCTCAAAGAGTTCAGAGATCTTTTGCACAAGGGAAGAGTTCTTTTTGAGATAAAGAGTGAGCCATTTTATAGACTCAGCCTAATACCCTTCCATTCTTCGAAAACGGGCCATCTAACGCATTTAATCGATTAACATAAATATTAATCGATTAATAATGAGTACAACGACTAGTTTTTCAAATCTGAAACCCCCAACGGCTAGTGTTAATTGATTATTCTCAGGAATAATCGATTAACTAAATAAATCAAATATAAATTACAAGAATCAACCCTAATACATATTTGAGCACTATTACATCAACTTTGATTATTATAAAAGCTTTATAAAATACAGAGATCTTCAATTTGTCTTTATGGATCTTGACTTGTGCAAATCTGTTCATCATCAAAACTTCATCTTTGATTTTTGCTAACAATCTTCACTTGGTTGGTTGATTTTTATGACCAAGGACGTGTGGATGTACTTAGTAGTGGTTGAAAGGAGTTAGGGTGTCCACAAAATTGGTTGCTTATGATTGCATCCAAGTGGTGTTGTGAGGAAGAGAAAGATAGGCAGTTATGTGCTTGTGTAATCGATTACGAGTAGCCTGTAATCGCTTACCAGTGGAAAATCACGAATTTGTACCGAAAGTATAGCGCCACTCCCCTGCTGTGGAAGAAAAGCTCCCTATTGGTGAGCAGGACTTCATATTGTGCATTCTTAAAATGGTAAAAACATAAACATACCAAATTTAATACAATACTCTAAGATTTCTTTCATATTGATCTCTCCATGGTGTTTACATTAATATCATAAAACCATATCAATACAAAATAAAATAGTCATCATATTACAGTGATCTTGAATAAAAGTACGATTAATAATAAAAATTAGTACAATAATCTGTAAACGATTCAAATTGACCTGCTTAAGAAAGCAAACATCAATTAATATGATTAAATAATTATTTCATTGTAGTAGAGTCTTGTTCGTTGTTGTTGTCTGGTACTTTTGATGTAGATGGTTGATGATGTGGATTAATTAATTTTCGCATAATTTAAGTCACATTTGGTTCGTCCTGTAGTAGGGGTCGAATGACCGGTTTTCATGTTTGGTTCACCAGTTCTTTTGTGGGAGGACATATGTCACCGGTAAAGACTATGTGGGGAGTGCTTCAGCCATGACTGGGTAGCACTCCTCAACTTTCGGTAGAAAAGGGGATTTTTTCACTAGTAAGGAGTTACAAGGCCCCTATAATCGATTACACGTGCATCAGACATGTGTCAATGGTGTAGGACCTCCCTTCTCAACCTAGAAACACCTTTACTTGGTCTTCCATCCACATAGGACTGACCTAACTTGAAATTTCTTGTTGTGTACACATTCAACCATGGCCTACAGGGTTAATCAATCCTCAAAACATTGAAAACACAGTCTTGCAAACCCCTGGGGAGTGCTTCAGCCATGACTGGGTAGCACTCCTCAACTTTCGGTACAAAAGGGGATTTTTCACTAGTAAGCGATTACAAGGCCCCTGTAATCGATTACACTTGCATCAGACCTGTGTCAATGGTGTAGGACTTCCCCACTCAACCTAGAAACACCTTTACTTGGTCTTCCATCCACATAGGACTGACCTAACTTGAAATTTCTTGTTGTGGACACATTCAACCATGACCTACAAGGTTAATTAATCCTCAAAACATTGAAAACACGGTCTTGCAGACCCTTAAGGAGTGCTTCATCCATGACTGAGTAGCACTCCTCAACTTTCGATACAAAAGGGGATTTTTCACTGGTAAGCGATTACAAGGCCCCTGTAATCGATTACACGTGCATCAGACCTGTGTCAATGGTGTAAGACCTCCCCTCTCAACCTAGAAACACCTTTACTTGGTCTTCCATCCACATAGGACTGACCTAACTTGAAATTTCTTGTTGTGGACACATTCAACCATGGCCAACAAGGTTAATCAATCCTCAAAACATTGAAGACACAGTCTTGGAGACCCATGGGGAGTGCTGCAGCCATGTCTGGGTAGCACTCATCAGTTTTTGGTACAAAATGGAATTTTCTCAATGGTAAGCGATTAAAAGGACCTTGGAATCAATTACAACAACATCTGTTTATTAAAAGACCACTGCACGAACTCAACTCTCAACCTAAAAACACCTTTACTTGGTCTTTCATCCACATGGGGGTGACAAAACTACACATTTGTTAGAACAATCACAAAGGATGAATATTAAATAATAATACCAAACAACAAATGGAATGAAAATAACAATCACAATTAGAATAAGCACTTTCTTTATTAACAATCAAATTAAATGTTCCAAATACAACTATCCCTTCTTGGGCATGTACTAAATACTGCACTATTCAGAAATTACATAAGTCAATCAAGTTTTGGACTATATCCAGTGTAGGGAGTTCTACAATGTTTGCTTTTGTAACGCTTTCGGCGTACTCCTTCCTTCATAACGGTTTCATGGCTGTAAATTCCTCCCTCATATGCAAAGTCATTGTAAATTCCTCCCTCACAAGGCGTAGTGTAACCACCGTCATCTTTACTCTTCTCTTCAAGCAGCTCAGCCTGCAATGCAAATAACTCTTCTTGAAGTTCTTCAATTAAAGCATCTTGTTCCTCTAAAGCCGCATTAATAGCTTTTTTGTGTTTCTTATTAGTTGTTGACTTTTTTTGTTTCTTCAAACCCTCTCCAGTTGGATTAATTGATGCTTTCACAGATGCCTCACTCATTTCTTTCCTTGATGCACCATAATCATGAAGCATCTACAATTTAATCACAATGAACATTGTATAGAACCATTCATTCAACCAAAATTAATAAAATAGTGAAGTACATACCACACTCGTCTCCATTGCACGTTTGATGAACTTGTCACCTACATTTATATTCATCCAATGCAAAATTCTTGGGTATTTATGTACACAAACATTAGAAGGAAGGAAACGATCACAAAACCAAATCTGAAATACATCAAAGACGTCATAATTAGTCATCTAATTTCACTACCAACAAACAATCCATGTAAATAATTTACCTGCAACACGTATACACAACCATCCACAAAGACAGTGGTTGCACCTTGTCCTTTATTCCACGCTATACAAGCTTTGCATAAACTACTAAATAGATAATGGTACACTATACGACCCCAACAAAAAGTTCCCAAATCACTTATTCTATATCAACAATTTCAAACAAAATTGGGAATATTGTTCTGGTGAGATTAGGTAACAATACCTCAGTAATTCCTACCAAAATGTACAACCTACAAACATCTATTGAAGGCAACTCTTTGTGTTGTTTCAAAATAAAATCGTATGTCAAATCCAAGTCATATTTTCCATTACCAAAGTACTTCTGACAATGACTTTTTCTAAGTTTTTTTTCATTCAATTTAATCTGGTCACCAACTAAACCCAACCCTAAGCTTAAGGTAACATCTACTTCCTTGAATTCAACAAATTTTTCTCCAAAACTAAAACCACTTCTCTCATCAACCCATCTAATCAATAAATTGCTCAAAATATTCCTACCAATCTTAAGGTTATCATGTAGTTCTAAAAACCATCCAAATTGCGTCTTCGAAATAATGGACTTGTGCTCCTTACTCAAAATTTCATTCAAACCAGCAACAAACTTGGTTTTCAATGAATGACGAACAAACAACTGCACAAAAAAAAAAATATTTGTTAACATTAACCAACACAACTCAAAACCCAAAACCAACAACCACCAAAATGACCACCAAAAGCCAAAAACAATAACCCAATCCCAAAATACAAATACTGAAAAAAGGAAAAAATACATTACCTTGTTCGAAGTAGCAATGTCACCGGACGAACCCATTGCATAAAAAAAACTCACAACTTCGACACAATCGACACCGAACAGACCAACCACAGAGATTGTTGAACGTAAGTTGCCCAAATCGCGAACTCTAGAAACAAAAGTAGCCTTCAAATGGGGCCACCGATGACGGAATTTATTGAACGTCGACGAAGATTGTTGAACGGGTCGAGAGAGAGATTTTTGAACGGGTCGAGAGAGATTCTTGAATGGGTCGAGAGAGATTCTTCAACGGGTCCAGAGAAAACTTCACCAAATAGAGAGTGAGAAGTTCAAATGAAGAATGAAAACCCTAAATTGGAAAGAGGAGACAATGCTGAATAAAGAAAGATAATTTCGGAATATTCAAAAAAAAAGACCGACCCCTTTTCAAAAATAGATTTTAAAAAAAATATTTAAAATGATCCAATAAAACGTTCAAACGTTGTCAAATTTTTGTTAAAGTTGGGTTGTTAGAATATCGCAATCCGTTGGCTAATTGTCTTATCGTCCCTTTTACTACTCAATGATCGGACGGTCTATAATATTCAATAGTGAAAAATAATGACGTTGTGTCCAAATGTGTCAACTGAATGGTAAGCATAGTAAGTTAGCACCAATTATATTTCCATTCTCAAAATCCAAATTAATACAAGGAACAAGTAGTAATTATCTTACTTATAATCATTCTCAAACATATAATAAAACACAATATATCTTACATATCTAATAACATATACAACCCTACACATAATATTTTTACATTCCCATTTTTCAACGGCTAGGAAAACTACCACGGAAGAAGAATCACCTTAGAGGATTCAAGTGTTTTATTTGTCCCTGCAACACACCATTTTAACCAAAATATTAAATAATAATTTTAACTCTTTTAATTACGATTCTGAATTCTGACGGGGAAGCCACCCACCATGAAAGAAGTGAAGTAGCCACCGTACTTGGGTTCCGCCACGTCGGAAACCACCTTAAAGCGTCTCAAAATCCCGGCCACAATTCGTTTCATTTGCAAGAACGACATTTCCTTACCCAAACAGATCCTTGGACCAGCCTGAAACACGGGATAAGTAAAAGCATCCACGGCCACGAACTTCCACCTGCCTTCCACCTCCTCCCAAGTCAGCCACCTCTCCGGCCGAAACTCCGCCCAATCCGGCCCCCAAATCTTCTCCGACCTCCCCATGGCGTAAATATGATACGTCACCCTCCACCCACTCTTCACCAAACTCCCATCGGGTAAAAGATCATCGCGCATGGCCTCTTTCGAGTTCGCCGGAACGGGTGGGTAAAGCCTCATGGTCTCACACAACGCCGCATGCGTGTAGACCATGTCTTTCATTTCCTCACACACGTGTGTGTACACCGTGTCTTGCTGCGTCACCTCCTTTAGAACCTTCTCCTCCACGTGCGGGTGGTTCGAGAGTAGCCAGAAGAACCAGGTGAGCACCCCTGAGGTTGTGTCCCTCCCCGCGATGATAAAGCTGAGGATTATGTCTATAACGAACTCTTCGTCCGAATGGCCTGAGCATAAAAACCGTGACAAAAGATCCACGGAATCTAGGGTTTCCTTTTCCCGAAGCTCCTTTTTCTTCTCTCTTATTATTCTCCTTGCCAAATCCTTCACTTCCGACACCGCTTCCTTCAGCCGCTTCTCCGAGCCTAGGTTAAGGACTTTTTTGGTTTTCCATATCAGAGGGAACGCCGCGTGTAGTCTCTTACTGCAGATTATTGTGGCGTCGGTTATGGCGGTGGTGAAGGGGGTTTCCCGGAGGAAGCACTCCGGGTCGAAGCCGCAAGCGATTTTGCAGATGTTGTCCAAGGTGAAGCGTTGGAGAGTATTTTGGAAGTCTGAGATGATGGTTTTGTTCCGGGATGCGTCATCGAGAAGGGGCAGAAGGCGGTCGGAGAGCTGCACGTCGACGACGGTTTCGATGAACTTGCGGAGGCTCTGAGTGCTGAATTCATGGCTGGATATTTGGCGTTGAAGTTTCCAATCGGGGCCATCTGCGTTGAAAATTCCCTGGCCGAGAAAATCGTCAAGGGCGCATTTGAAGGTTGGGCCCTTCGGGTAGAGTGGGAAGTTGGTCTTGAGAATGTGTTGTACTACACTAGGATTAGCTGTGAAGAGATGGCGGGAGCCGAAGCCGCGGTGGAGGACGAAGGTGGAGGAGGGGGAGGCATGGAGTATGTCGGACGTCCAGTGTATGCGTCGATGCTTGTTTGCTATGATGGACGGCACTGAACCGATGATAGGATAGACTTTGGGAATTCCGGTGGTGGTGGCAGCGGGGGGCGTGGAAGAAGGAGGAGAGGATGGTGATTTGCCTTTAAATACTATTGTGGCTAAGAACCAAAGGGGAGTTGCAAACAGAAGAAGTAAAAAAAACAAAATTTCAGATTCCATGTTTAGCGAGTTAGTGTACTCAATCACGTGATCCTTTCTCTGCTAAATGTTCACACATTCGCAGCATCTTTATACTCACCAAGTGCTTCCTGTTTCGAATATGGAACTAATTTTCAAATTTTAAAAATTTTACAAAGATGGATAAGATATGTTTATTATTTCAGGTTGAAAAATAAGAATTTGTCTTTACAAATATGGGTTTCGTTATTTTTATTAAAGTTATAATTCACATTATGACCTTTTTTCTAATAAAATTGTGTCTTTTAAGCAGTTTTTTATTTATTTTATGGAATCCGTGCTTCTTGTATGATGTTTTTGTATTATCTTGTTGATCTTGGCCACCCTTTTGAATTTGTTGTCTCTGTTTAGCTTTTCTCTTGTTCCAAGTTTGTTCCAGGGTTAAACAACTTTAAAGAATAGAAAGAAAACATGCATATAGTTCTTGGCTCGATCTCGACTTTGCATTGCAGAAACCTACTTCTCTTACTGACTCAAGTATCTCTTATGAAAAATTATGAGAAGTGGAATTATTCAAATAGCATGATTTTTAAGCGTAGTAGTCTTGTTTTGGTATGTTCTGAGGTCAATTTAGCTTTAGTACTGATAAACACGTGGTGGTTAGATTATAGTGCAACTACTAATATCGGTGTTTCAATGAAGGGATGCATAAGCTACCGAAATCCAACTAATTATGAAAGATGGATCTATGTGAGAGATGACAAATCAGTAGAGGTGGAAGCTATAGGAAATTTTAGGTTATTATTGTGCACCAATTTCTTCA
The DNA here is from genome assembly GCF_029865625.1 of Vigna umbellata. Lineage (NCBI taxonomy): Eukaryota > Viridiplantae > Streptophyta > Magnoliopsida > Fabales > Fabaceae > Vigna > Vigna umbellata. The sequence goes on along the minus strand of NC_142168.1, from coordinate 60,381,540 downwards.
TGGATTTGAAAGACACTTTTGTTGTGCCATCATTTAGACGAAATTTGGTCTCAATTTCCTATTTGAACAAATTAGGATATTTGTGTTCATTTGGAAACCGTAAATTCAAATTATCTTTAAATTCAAATATTGTCAGAACCGATTCACTTTTGGTTAATGATAACTTGTATATGTTGGATACAATAACTTTCTATAGTAAATGATTCAATACATAATCGTTTTGGTACTAAGTGTAAAATTGATAATATTGATTGTGGCACATTTTAGTACAAACATTTAGGTCACATCTCTAAAAATAGAGTTGAACGACTTGTGTAGATGAGATTTTGAATTTCATTAACTTCACAAACTTTGATGTTTGTGTTGAATGCGTTAAAGGTAAATAGACCAAGACATTGAGACTAGGTGTATATAGACCTACAAACATCTTATAATTAATAGATACAAATATTTGTGGCTCATTCCCTACACCTTCATGGGGTGGTCAATAATATTTTATATCATTCATAGACGATTATTCTAGATATGCATACCTATATCTTATTCATGAAAAAGTCTCAATCATTGGACACGTTCAAATCTTTTAAGGCTTAGTTGAGAATTAACTCGATAAATTCATTAAGAATGTTAGATCTGACCTGAAGTAACGAGAAACACTAGAAGGGGGAGGGTTGAATAACGTTTTTTTAAATCCTTTCTGGAGCTAATATTTGACAATTGTTGATAGAGATTGGGTGATCCTCATAAGAAGCTAAGTTCTTAATGTATAAACGTTGTTCTAATAGCCACATTTATAATTCTAGTGTTTATTTAATCTCTGTAGCGTTTAGGAGAAGTGACTCTTAGAGGAGTGTCTGTTGATAAGTGTGCATGCTAATGATGTACTTTTCGCACATATGATTATTTGAAAGTCAAATGTTTGTAAAGCTAGGACATGACACACATACTTTTTATGCCGGTTCATTCAACTGAGCTACGTCCAATTCTCCTCTAAAATAACTTGAAGGTTCTACTAGAACCGAGTATATCACATACTCTTGGTTGTGTATTATTATTTATCACTCTTGGTATCCCTAGACATTCCTAGTATCTTTTCAATACACTGTCTCGTTGAGTTTAACCCACTCCTAATTGTCGTTGTCAACCCAGTAACCTTCATTATCGTGACTCTGACTGAGTTTTACCCACTTCTAGTTGTGCAATATTCTTCACACTAGTATAAAAAGTGGTTACTGACGCGTCATATAAGCTTCGGTTAAGAAAAAACCGAAGCATAAAGAAGTATATACCTCGGTTTAGAGAAACCCGAGGTGGAAGAAGCATAATGCATCAGTTAGCTGCAGAACCGATGCCTATCCTTCTGCATGACGTCCTGCAAATCAGACTTTTGGCTGACAACTTTTTAGAAAAGGTCCTATTGCATCGGTTGGTAGCAAACCCGATGCCTATAGGCTTGCCACGTCCTGCAACCCCACTGCAAACCACTCAGGACTGTGGTATTGCGTCAGTTAGTTGGTGGAACCGAAGCATATGTTTGGAGCTAAGACATCGGTTAGTTGAATAACCGAAGCATATCCTCACTCCCACTTTTTCGCATAGCCACTTAACCTATTATGAATCTTCTTTCTTCCACTTCCGTTATGCATTTCCTCCCTCTACTGCATTTTCTCTCTAGCCATCACCACCTATTGAACCTCCATTTTCTTCCTCGGCTGAACCTCCGTTTTCCTCCTTCCTCGCAGCCTCTCTTCTTCATCTTGTACAACTGAAGTTTCTCCGTTCTCCCTCGCGGCCTTTGTCCCTACAGTTGTCGTCGTCGTCGCCCCGGTTGCCGTCGTTGCCCAACTGCCACCGTCGTCGTTGGTGCTTCTTCCCTATTTTCAGCTTAAGGACGAAGGCCGCTCTTGCCTTTCTCGCTTCTTCATAATTATTGATTTCGGTGTTTGATGCACTTTCGGATCTGGTTTTTTAGCTGGATATTTTCGAACATGTTGGTGCGCCACTGGTGGAGCATTGCTTGGCTGGTTTCAATAGTTCAGTTTTTGCTTATGAACTGTTTGATTAAAGGTCTGAATGATATTCAATTTTTTTGTTTGTTCTTGAATCTACATTTCTGTGTTAGGTCTCCAAGTTTGCTTGTTATGTGGCTTAAGTCATTGCAAAAGGGCATTCTTGCTGGTTTTAACTTCCTCTTTAGCTTTTTCTACCCTTTTCAAAATGGTCATGTTTCACAAATTTGTTTCATCAACTTCAAGCATTGCATTTGCAACTCTCTTCCTAGATTGTTCCTCTGCATCATGGGCTTTGCATGTCAGAACGGTATACTCTTTAAATGAAAGAGTAATCTGATTTCCAGGTAAACTCTCATTTTCATTATTAGATAATGCGTTAATTTCTACAAGGGCAAAAGCTTCAGCAGCTTCTTTCATTTTCCTGGTAGAAACCAATCTGATTTTAGTCATTCTTATCATGGTTTTTGTCTGTTCAATCTCGGACATTGTTCTCAGAACTTCTGCTTTTGCAGATTCTCCCATTATTTTGAAATTCTCGGCCTCAGAACTCAATCGCTGGAGCTCTCTAGTAATAACCGAAGGATCATCTGAAGCATCTTTAATTTCAGCCCCTTTTGCTATTAGCAACCTTAATCTGGTATGGTTTAGCTCTTCCTTAAGAGAAGATATTTTTGAAGTATTTTGAGCTAACCTCTCACGCGTTTTCTCAAGTGAGATTCTTTCCTTCTCTAACTTCTTATTTAGAGATTCGACAGAAGTTCGGACATCAGCGAGATCAATAGTAGTTCTGGTTAAATTCAACTTGGCCTGCTTCAATTCCTGTAATATTAAACCCGACACAGATGGAAGATGGGAAGCAAAACCTTGTCTGAAAGGTTGAAGAACATTCAATTGACTCATCTGGTTTTCCTTTTCTTCATTCTCTTCAACAACTGAGTTTCTATCACATTCGCCAAGCTGAAGATTCAAGTTCACTTCAGACTGTTCCTTCTGTATCTTTGATTTCAATTCTTCAACAAGCTTTTTGGTACTTTCCAATTCTTTCAACACATCAAGAGTTTCCCTTTCTTTCAAGATCAGTTCTTTCTCCAATATTCATTTTTTTTTTAAAAAAACAAAGGGGCTTTGGCAGCGGTTCAACCTAGAACCGGTGCCATAGGTCCACCCTCCCCCTTTTTTTTCTTCCTTACTACTTCGGTTGTTGAAGAACCGAGGCAGTATCCTTTGAGATATTACCTCGGTTGGAATCGAGGCCAAAAGTCTCCCATCTTTTTACCTCGTCCGTATATGTCTCGGTTCCACAACCGAAACGTATTGTCAAAAACAATCGATGTCGTTTCCCTTCACTGCACTAGTGTCACCACTCCTGGTTTCCCTAGACACTTCCGGTATCTTCCCGATACACTATCTAGTTCAGTTTAACCCACTTCTGGACAACCAGGAGTGAGTGAAACTCAGTTATAGTCACAATAACGGGGTTACTAGGTTGACTAGGAACACCAGTAGCGGGTAAAACTTAGCTATATAGAGTATGGGGAAGATATTGAGATTGTCTAGGGATACTAGGAGTGGTGAAGAATACTACACAACTAAGAATTGGTGATACTCAATACCAGTCACAATAGTGGGGGTTACTGGGCTTAACTAGTGTAACCAGGAGTGGTGCGAATACTCATATGTACTTCATTGAAATCTAGTGAAACTCTCTAAGATATCTTATAGGAGAACTAGACATAACTCATTTAAGTGAACTAGTATAAAATGTGTGCGCTTAGTATGTTAGTTCTAAAAGTATTCTATCTATAAATATAGTATATATTTGCAAAGCAAATAGTCAACAAACACGCTTATCATCAGAACGCACCTTTCCTTAACAGCTAAATAATTGAACTATAAATGCTTTTGTCAAAACAACGTTTTACAAGTCAAGGGTTTAGCGACTCACGATAATCATCTAATCATTATCAAAGTTTTTTAAGTATCAACATCAAAAATAAATTTCAAAAATACTATTCAAACCCTTTCTAGGGTTTATTATTTCTTGAGGCTCTACGGTGAATGTCACTTGTTGGTTAATGAGGAATGAAAACAAAATTAAATAAAGATTGATCAAAGTGCATAATCAATATTCAAATACAATACAATCTCTTTCATTCACCTTGATCCATCTTTCTTTAATCTTATTTTCATTCTTCACAACCTACATTAGCAAAAGAAAAACGTGTTATTATTTCTCGTTTGTGCACTACAACTACAGTATAAAAAATTACTGTTTAAAACTTAATCAACTTTTACATCAAATGCACGTGATACAATGTAAAATATCTCACAATAATTAAAGAAAAAGGTCATGGCGCTGTTTTAGGTCGATTCTTGAGGAATAGTAGTAAGTAGCACATTTTCTAAATGTGGATATTATAACTTCTCCCGGCCACACTGTTTTGTTGTTTGACACTGTGGAAGACAATTGGAAGGCATTAAATATGCTACTGTTAGTGTGGTGGGTCTCAATCTCATAGGGTGGGAAACCGATTCTAGCTTGATTATGATTCTGATTAAACGTTCTTGGTGCTACATTTTCTCCAAGTCCATCCAAACCCAAAACTCCAATCTTGTCCTTGAAGGTGGATCTCCCTCATCGCTTTTCATGACACTACACTATGTGTGTCCCCAAATGCTCCATTTTACTAAGAAAAAGTGATGAGTTAAAATTTAATAACAAATAAATTGGTATTTGTAAACACTATAATTTATTTAAAATTTACTCATTCTAATAATGTTTATATAAAATTACATCATTTTAGTAAATTTTCCGATTTTGAGTATCAAATAATAATCCATATTGAGGGAGATAATAAATCACAATGTTTTTAAGGTATAAACATGGTTTGAATTGTTTCCAACAATGATTCTAAAATGGGTTCAAACTTCTTGGTGAAATGAATCCATTATAAGTTTGGACTTTCAAATTAGATCAATTTTACAATGGATAAAACAAAGTGAACTCAATCCACTTTTGACTTCACTTTTAGGAACCTACGAAGTCAGCTAAATATTTTACCTAATATATATTAATAAATTACGTTTTAACTTTTTAATTTATTATGAATTATATATTATATAAAACATTTAAGTTTGAGATTATATACAAAATGTTAAAAGTTGAAATTGAGAATTGAGTGGTTACTAGAGTAATTCTTCAATTAATTATTTTCATATATTATGTGAAATCTTTTAATTATGAATCATAATGTCGTGACATTCAATCTAAATTATAATTAATTATTCACCAAATATATATATATATATATATATATATATATATATATATATATATATATTAGTGCAAAATGAGTTTATAACATCTTTTATTCAACATCAATAAAAAAAACCAATGTCAATAGTAATCGATGATATTTTTGTAAATAATAAGGAGTTTGACGTGGAACACCATTGGGGGTCGTGGTTTTTAAACATTTAACAAAGTCAGTTGGAAGACAATATTCTTAAAGAGTTTGACGTTGAAACCTAAGAGAGTCGATATCATATCTCATTAGACGACGAATTATACGAGGTCATCATCTAATGGTCTTTAAAACATTAAAAATCACAGCTAGAAAGGATGTTCTTGTACCCTTTAGATGTCAAATCGTATGGTGGTCGACGTCTAATGTTGTTTAAATCATTAAAAAAATTCATTTTTCTATACTCATTAGACGTCAGCTCTCCTACATATCTGACGTGTAATGAGATATGTCGTCGACCTCCTATAGAATCTGACGTCATATGTTGTTTAAAAAATTGAAATAAATAGTGCTAGAGGATTTTCCTTTCACTATTTCTTTGCGCTCTCTCTTCTCATACCTCCAAATAGTTGCGGCAACTTGTTTGACCACCACCAAAGGTAAGTTTTCTTTCATTTTAAAAAAATGCTTGTTGTTGGGTTGTCTTAGTTATGATTTTATTTCGTTTTCATTTATTATTTTTCGTGCAGGAACTATGTTTTGAACACCTTTACGCAACGGTGAAAATTCTCCTTTCTTCCTCATTAGTGACGAGTCGTCCACAGTAGCGTCGACGACTCCTCCACCATCCTCCAACTTCATTCAAGGTTTGTTATGTACACTAAATATTGAATGAATATTTCGTATGGATGTGGCTTGATTTGCATGTGATTTTTTTCATTATGTTTCCAATTATTTATTTATATTGGCCAAATATTTTTAGGAATTTTAGGAA
>NC_142168.1:60283539-60375189 GCF_029865625.1 Vigna umbellata | reverse complement strand
TCACTAGAAATTATTATAATTTTTTTATAAATTCTAAAAATTGAAGGGATAAAGATTAAAATATCTTAATTTTGTAGGGATTGAAATGTCGTAAACTACTTTTTATTATGAAAGTACAGTTTTTAATTGGTCGATATTAAATTCAGTTAGCATGGATAAATTAATAGGTAGTTTATGTGGAGTTAGGTGCAGCAAGCTTTCAAATAAAAGAAATGGAAGAGTGTTTGAGCTTTGTGAAAAATAAATAAAAATTTAAAGGCATCAGAAATAGGAAAAAGGATGCATAATTAAATTAAATCTATTATTAACCATTGAAGAATTATACAGTGGCTCTTCTTTATTTTCTAAAAAGATTTTGACGGTGTTATTTAACTGCATGCTTAAAATTTTAAAACTTCAAAGAGTTTTGTGGCAAGTGAAAGGGTTTTTTGTTTTGTTTCAATATTTAAGAGCAATTAGTATTTTTTTTACTTCAATAATTTTTTATTTCTATTTTTTTCACGTTGGTTCAATGTGTTTTTTTTTATATTTAATAATTTTTTTAATTTTCATCAATTTTAATCAATTTAATAATTTTTATAGTAATGTTTAAATATTTAACATATGTAATAAAGTATGTTATGTCATGATTTTTTTTAATTTTATTGATATGTGATATATTCACACACATTAATTATTTAAACATTATTATAAAAAATAATTTAATTGATGGAAATAGTTCCGAGTATATACTTAAATTAATTTTTAAAAGTGAGTATGCTAATTGATAGATTATATATTTAAATTTTTACATAAATGAGTATTTTAAAAATTAACTTTCTTATACATCAATTCTTATATTTCAAGTAGAGAAAAAAATGTGTATGCCTATCACATATCAAATATCTAATAAAGCCGATAAACTTTTGAAATGATTATTTAGTATTATCTATCTATATGTGTGTGTGTGTGTGGTGTGTGTGTGTGTGTGTGTGTGTGTGTGTGTGTGTGTGTGTGTGTGTGTGTGTGTGTGTGTGTGTGTGTGTGTGTGTGTGTGTGTGTGTGTGTGTGTGTGTGTGTGTGTGTGTGTGTGTGTGTGTGGGTGTGTGTTGTGTGTGTGTGTGTGTGTGTGTGTGTGTGTGTGTTGTGTGTGTGTGTGTGTGTGTGTTAGTATTATCTATCTATATGTGTGTGTGTGTGTGTGTGTGTGTGTGTGTGTGTGTGTGTGTGTGTGTGTGTGTGTGTGTGTGTGTGTGTGTGTGTGTGTGTGTGTGTGTGTGGTGTGTGTGTGTGTGTGTGTGTGTGTGTGTGTGTGTGTGTGTGTGTGTGTGTGTGTGTGTGTGTGTGTGTGTGTGTGTGTGTGTGTGTGTGTGTGTGTGTGTGTGTGTGTGTGTGTGTGTGTGTGTGTGTGTGTGTGTGTGTGTGTGTGTGTGTGTGTGTGTGTGATGTGTGTGTGTGTGTGTGTGTGTGTGTGTGTGTGTGTGTGTGTGTGTGTGTGTGTGTGTGTGTGTGTGTGTGTGGTGTTGTGTGTGTGTGTGTGTGTGTGTGTGTGTGTGTGTGTGTGTGTGTGTGTGTGTGTGTGTGTGTGTGTGTGTGTGTGGGTGGGGGGGGGGGTTTGTTAACGTGTGTACGCCTGTTTTTCAGTTGGTACATTTTAGGAATGTGTAACGGGTTTTAGTAGACAAAAATACCATTATATATCATGGTTTCATTCTCAAAATAACAAAAAAAAACCTCAAACCCTTTCTCACCTCTCTCATTCCTCTCGTTTCTCTTTCGTCTCTCTCACTCCAACATTTTCTCTATCATCCCTACTGTAGCCCGCCCCAATTGAAAAAATCAGAAACATTTGTCGTTAAACAATTTGTCTTTGTAAAGAGTTGAGTCATTGACATATTCACCTTCAGGCAAAGGTTCATTCAATATCTCTTTAATTTCACCATCTTCACTAACCTCTCTAATTTCATCATATGCATATGTTGAATCATCATCGCTAAAAAAAACCTTCCAGGCCAATTACCAATTCCTTCGGATGTCATTATGCTTGTGAAAATTAGATAAAATTATATACGACAAAAATTATAAAATGAAAATTCATTATAAAATCCTTTTTTTGTAAGAAATTGTTTAATAACGAGTGTTTTTTATTTTTTTCCAGGCCAACCAATTCCTTTAATGTCATTATGCTTGTGAAAATTAGATAAAATTAGATAAGACAAATGAAAATTCATTATAAAATTATTTTTTTGTAAAATTGTTTAACAACGAGTATTTCTGATTTTTTTCCAGGTCAATTAGCAATTTCTTTAATGCTTGTGAAAATTGGATGACAAAAATTATAAAATCAAAACTCATTATAAAATCATTTTTTGTAAGATTGTTTAACCGCCAATGTTTCTGATTTTGTTTAGTTGGGGCTATTATAGGATGACAGAGAAAATGTTGGAGTGAGAGAGATGAAAAAGAGATGATTAAGAGGAATGAGGGAGGTCAGCAATGATTTGGGGTTTGTACCCATTACTAAAATGTACCAACTGAAAAACAGGCGCCTGTTTTTCAGTTGGTACGTTTTAGCAATGTGTACCGAGTTTTAGTAGACAAAAATATCCTTATATATCATGGATTCTAAGTTTTAATGTTAAGGGTATTTTAATAATTTTCATTCTCAAAACTAAAAAAAAAAAGAAACCCCCAAACCCTTACTCACCTCTCTCATTCCTCTCAATCCTTTCTCTTTCATCTCTCTCACTCCAACCTTTTCTCTGTCATCTTCCAATTGAAAAAATCAGAAACATTTGTCTTTAAACAATTTACCTTTGTAAAGAGTTGAGTCATTGACATATTCACCTTCAGGCAAAGGTTCATTCAAGATCTCTTCAATTTCACCATCTTCACTAACCCTCATCATCTGTATATGTTGAATCATCATCTCTAAAAAGACCCTCCAGGTCAATTACCAATTCTTTTGGATGTCATTATGCTTGTAAAAATTAGATAAAATTATATACGACAAAAATTATAAAATGAAAACTCATTATAAAGTCATTTTTTTGTAAGAAATTGTTTAACAATGAGTATTTCTGATTTTTTTCAGGCCAATTACCAATTCCTTTGATGTCTGCTTGTGAAAATTAGATAAGACAAAAATTATAAAATAAAAAATCATTATAAAATCATTTTTTGTATGAAATTGTTTAACAACGAGTATTTCTGATTTTTTCCAGGTCAATTATCAATTCCTTTATGCTTGTGAAAATTGGATAAAATTAGATAAGACAAAAATTATAAGATGAAAACTCATTATAAAATCATTTTTTTTGTAAGATTGTTTAACGACAAGTGTTTTTGATTTTTTTCAATTGGGGCTACAGTAGGGATGACAGAGAAAAGATTGGAGTGAGAAAGATGAAAGAGAAATGGTTGAGAGAAATTTTTGATTTTTTCAATTGGGACTACAGTAGAGATGACAGAGAAAAATTGGAGTGAGAAAAATGAAAGAGAAAGGATTGAGAGGAATGAGAGAGGTGAGTAAGGGTTTGGGGTTTTTTTTTTTTTTTAGTTTTGAGAATGAAAATTATTAAAATACCCTTAACCTTAAAATTTAAAATCCATGATATATAAGGATATTTTTGTCTACTAAAACCCGGTACACATTGCTAAAACGTACCAACTGAAAAACAAGCATACCTGCTTTAGCAAACCCCATATATATATATATATATATATATATATATATATATATATATATATATATATATATATATATATATATATATATATATATATATAACTCTAGGTTAAGTATTTCCTCGGACACCTCTTAATGTATATTACTTCGCTTGCAAAATTAATTATTTAAACCAAATTATTAATTAGTTGAGTGTGATCAACAGTTCCACAAGTCAGCTAAAAATACGATATTATTATTATTATTTAATTATATCGTTTTCGTCTTTTATTAATATTTATTTAGTAGGAAGAGTCTACACATGTAACTGTAAATTTGTCGTCATTTGATAGTTTTAATGAAAAAGGTCACATTTAAATACTCAAAACACGACAATTTCAGCATGCAGCAAAGTTAATTATATGTATATTGATAGTTTTGTTTTACCTAATTTTGCCCCTTATTTTCTCTGTTTAACTACAAGTTTTCGTTGAGTTATAAATGCATGTTAATGTTAATTTTGTAACATCATATCTGTGACATGTCAAGTTTATTTGTCTATCTATAAATGGTAGATTATAGAATATACTTAAAAACTACTAAAACAGTCACACTAATTATTGATTTTTATAATAATTATTTGAAAATAAAGTCATATCGAAAATAGTTTCCAATCAGTAGGTACAAAAATATGAACAGAACAAAACCAATAATGAAGTTAATTAAAACATGTTTATCATTTAATAAAATCAGTATGTATATAGGAAAACAATTTACTTTTTCAATAATTAATTTTCAAATTATGTTTAAGATCCATTTGAATTGATTTACCTATACAACTTATTTTTAATTAAAAATATAACTTAAATACGTAGGCAACTAGGTTTGAGCCGGCTAAGAGATGGCAAATTGAAAAAAAATTCTTTTACATTTTTTTCTTTGCACTCCTATTTTCTCATAATTAGTTTTTTTTTTTAATTCTATTCCTTACCATTATTGAGATTTTTTTTCCGCTTAATATAATCATTCTGGAAGATATGATTTTTCTCTTACTGTACGCAAACTGTAAACAAGGTCATAAGTTATTAATACAAAATAGTATGTTGATTACATCATAAACAATAATTGCACTAAAATAAAGTAATTATTATTTTTTAAATAAACATATTGTAATATGAAAGTCATATAAGACAAGCAAGTATGCTCACATGTTGATTTGTCTTATCTAAGACAAAGTAGACAAAATATCTTGAAAAATTATAATTGAAGACTACTTAATAACACTAGAGCGATCAAGAACAAGATAATTTTTCATTTATTAAGATTATTTGTTTTATTTTAATCCTCTACATAATTATAATACTATCCATTTTGAACTTGAATATTTGTCTAAGATGAAGTAGTTAATATACATTTAGATAGACAAATTTATACCATTTCACACTTTACTATGAAAAAAAAACATAATTATAGATTCAAGCATTAGAGTTTGTAATCGTCTTTTTATGTTTTAAGTTATATTATTATTTTTTACGTAAAAGAAACATATCTTAAATATAAAATTGAAAATTTTAATTTGATTAGGTAAGTTCATTCAAATAGTCATAATCAAAGTTGGATTTCATCTCTCATTATAATATCAAATATTACGAATGATTAACTATTTGAAAAAGAATAGTGTGTGAAATGTAAGACAATACTGTAAATTTACATGCAATCTTAGTAAAGTATAAGATCAATTACATTTTTTTCTTTATAATTAACTTAAACAATACTGTACGTATATTTATATTTTGCAATATTTTATATTAGTATAATAACAACTAATTACTATGTACATAATATATTTTTTTTTTATATTTTAAAATATTATCTATCGTTGTAATAACTTTTTTTTCTCTTTATTAATGCTAACACTAGTTGTAAACATTACTTTATAAAATAACATATTTATAAAAACTATTATATATATATATATATATATATATATATATATATATATATAATATTTAAACATTTTAATTTTTTTGAAGTATGATTAATTCTAAATATTTATTACAATGCTACTTTACCAACTAGTTAATTTTCTATTCTAGATAACTTGAATTTCAATATTACTCTAATCTTATTAATTCAATTTAAATTGTGACTTTTTTTTTTTACACATTATGCAATAAAGTTGGTATATTTTGATTTATATAACTTAGTTTTATGTTATCTCTTCAGTTTTAAGTTATATATATATATATATATATATATATATATATATATATATATGTATATATAGTTATTTTTTATTTATTTTTTGTGGTATTATGTCATTATTATTATTATTTATTATGTCAATTTTGTAACATTTTTATTATTATTTTAGATTTTATAATATTATTATTAATTTCAATTTAAAAATAACTAATTGTGAAATGTATTGTAGAAACATGCATGATACAGAACATTTACGTCAGCACCTAGAATGTGCCATGTTACACAACATACAAAATATCCTCAACAAAGTGAATTAAATTTCATGCTCAAAAATTGGCACAAATACAGAGCATGTTGATTGAAGAGACGCAACGTTTCAAAAACCAAAAGTAACACACAACAATGGAAAGATATTACTATCTCTTTTCTCCCGCCGCCAACTGGTCAAACCCACAACCTTTGACTCGCATAAAAACTTTATACTATTTTTTTTCCTTCAAATAGTATTAATAAAAAATGAAATTAAAATTAAAATAGTCATACACTTTCCAGGGATACCTTCCCAGAAAACTCTACTCAGTTCTGTCGTCTTTTGCCATTCAACACGTAACTATTTTCTTCCTCTCTTCCCATTCCTTTCATGTTATTAACCCAAAACCCTCATATTTTTCATCTCTCTTTTCTCTCATAGCCTTCTTCTTCCTTCTTCTTTTTCTTCCTCAGACTTATCTCAGGTCCATATTCATGACCACTTCTTTCTCTGACCTTCTCTCTTCTCCCACCGACCACAACCTAGGAGGTTCCGAAATACCTCAAGAGTTGTCGGATCAAACAGGTTCTGGTGTGCCAAAATTCAAGTCCACACCTCCTCCATCTCTCCCTATCTCTCATCCTCAAAATCATCCTCTTCCACCCATTTCTCCTTCTTACTTTAACATCCCTCATGGGTTAAGCCTCGCTGAACTTCTTGACTCCCCAGTTCTCCTTCACTCTTCCAACGTAAGTCAACCTTCCTCTCTTTTCTTTTGCTTTGAGTATCTCCTTCAACCAAAGGGTAGCACAAATTAATGGAAAATAATATATACTGAAACTTTTCATCTCATGAGAGTTCAGTTGACTACTTGATTATCATTAGCCAGGTTGGAAACTGTTAAAAAAAAGTAAAATATCATGCTTGAAAATACGTATCAGATGTGGAATCAGACATGCTTAAATCTTCATCGTTTTTTTTTTCATGGTGGTGTACCCTTTTTTATAATCTCTTGCGGCTTGTGTTTGTGAATATCGCGCATATAACTAAGTTTGTTGTTGGGTTAATGGGAATGTGTTTTTTTGGTTGTTTGTTGATTCAGGTTTTGCCATCTCCGACCACTGGATCATACGCTGGTCAAGGCTTCAATTGGAAGAGTTATGGGGAAAGCCAGCAGCATGTCAAAGAAGAAGACAAAAGCTTCTCAAGTTTCTCCTTCCAAACACAACCACAAACACAGATTCCTCTTACGTCTTCAACTGGATTTCAATCTTCAAACGTGTGTGACCAATTTCAATGCACAAACTTCTTTGTATGGCAAGATTATATGCTTTATATAACAAATTGAGTTAATTCTTTGAAGTGTTTTTTGTTTATAAACAGGGGTGGAGTTTCCCGGAAACTGCTAAACAAGATGGATTCTCTTCAAGAATGAATATGAGTATGGTGAAAACTGAAGCCTCTTCAGGTATGCAGAGTTTCAACTCTGAGAATAATAACCACAGCAGTGCTGGTCTTCAATCAGATTATAGCAGTTACCAGCCACAGGTTCAGATCTTAAGCAGAAGGTCAGATGATGGGTACAATTGGAGGAAATATGGGCAAAAGCAAGTGAAAGGAAGTGAGAATCCAAGAAGCTACTACAAGTGCACATACCCCAGTTGTCCAACAAAGAAAAAGGTTGAGAGGTCCTTAGATGGACAAATTACTGAGATTGTTTACAAAGGTAGTCATAATCATCCTAAGCCTCAGGCTAACAAGAGGAACTCATTGTCTGCCTCATCACTCGCAATAAACAGCGTCAACAATGAAATAGCACAAGCCACTCATCACATGGATTCGGTTGCAACTCCAGAAAACTCATCAATATCAATGGAAGATGACGACTTTGGTCAGAGCAAATCAGGAGGAGATGAGTTTGATAATGATGAACCTGATGCCAAAAGATGGTGAGTTTTTAAATTTTCTTTTTCGTGTGATTCACTTCATTAACGACGTGTTATTATCCCTCCAATAAAAAACTAATTTTTATTTATTTATCAATATTACTCCAGGAGAATAGAGGGTGAAAATGAGGGTATATCAGCTGTTGGAAGTAGAACAGTGAGAGAACCCAGAGTTGTGGTTCAGACAACCAGTGACATCGATATTCTAGATGATGGATACAGATGGAGGAAATATGGGCAGAAAGTAGTCAAGGGAAATCCAAATCCAAGGTAAAAAGCTCTTTTTCATCTCTTTCTTTATATATATATAAATATATATATAATAGTCCAACATTATGAAAATTGTTCTACTTTAAACTTTATCAAGAATAGTGTACAGAAACCCCAACAGAGTTTTCAACTAATGCTACTTGGAATACAATAATATTTTGTGTAATCAACAAAAGTAATCTGGTGAGAAGAAAAAGAAGAAGAAGAAAGCGTATTAATACAATAAGAGATATATAATATCTGATATGAAAGAACATAATATAAGATTTAATAAGACGGAAAAGTAATAATATGGTAAGGTATATAGTTTGATAATGGAAATAATACAAGCAATATTCCATAAGTATTTATACTGGTAGAGTTAACATTCCTTGACTATTCAAATGTGCCATACACACATCACAAATCCAAGATTTTAAAAATATCTATCTACGTATCTGATTGATTAGGTACGTTAGCACCAGTGATTCTTTGTTGGAATATTCTAAAGTATGCGCACAGTAGTTTTCTTTGCGTTGTCTTAACCCTTATCTTCGGTCAAATTTGGCAACCATCGTTTCTTTCACGTGTGCATGGGAATCAAATCATGACATGATGCCTAAACAATATTCCCAGAAACTGTTTTCTTACTTGTTTGTGTTTTGCGACTGATGCAGGAGTTACTACAAATGCACATTCACAGGATGTCCAGTGAGGAAGCACGTAGAGAGAGCTTCACATGACCTAAGGGCAGTGATCACAACCTATGAGGGAAAGCACAACCATGACGTGCCGGCAGCACGTGGCAGTGGCAGCAACTCTATCAGCAGAGCAGTGCCTATAAACGCTACCACAAACAGCACCCCTGGTGCAGCAACTTCCATATACAGTAACAATTCTCACCAGAATCTTAGACCACCAGCACCAGAAAGGACACAACACTACAACCCCAGTATGCAACAGGGCTCAGGAAGTTTTGGATTCTCAGGGTTTGGGAATCCATTAATGGGGTCTTACATGAACCAACAATCTGACAATGTGTTCGCTTCTAGAGCCAAGGAAGAGCCAGGAGATGACTCGTTTCTTGACTCTTTGCTATGTTAAAGGAATAGACTTGGAAGGTTGGACTTTTTAGAAGGGGTTGGCTTAGGATTTTATTTGACCAATAATTAAGATCTTCATTCCATTTATTTAAAACTTTCACATGCAGTTGTGTAAGTATTTTTATATCTCCTCTTAAGTTAGAGTTTGAGTTTCATATGAAATTTTAACTCTAACTTAAAAGACAGCACCAAAAATACTTAAGAAATTGCATGTAAGTTTTATCTATTTTTTTATTTTGTTTATTATATTTCCATACCACACAGGATTGTTATATATACTGAACAGTTTTTTTACTGTTATATATCTTTCATTTCATATTGTTGCATGTTTATAAAAATATTTTTACCATCATTATTTTGAGAGTGTCGTGACTTTGGGAGGTAGAATCTCGCTCATCTGCTACGTACTAATATGACATAGCATGTATTACAGTCATTTCACATTTATTTCGTAGAAAAAGTAAACACAAAATAGCAGTGTATAACTTGGTATATGTGTATTATATCTAAGAAATAAGTATCTTGATGATGACAGTTTAGCAGATTTGGAGAAGCATGTGTAAGTGGTTTTGTATTTGATTAGGGCAATATATTTAGTCAAAGATAGGGAACTGAGAATTAATTACTTGGAGGGTAAGGTAGCTGGTGAACATCAACTTAATAGTTTTTTCCTTTTTGTTTTCCCTTTAAACAAATAGCTGTCATCCTATCCAAGTGGGGTGATGAGGAATCGGGGTGAGAGCAAAGTGTTGGGAGAGAACAGTGTTCATACGAGGCTGAGCTTTTAAATGTGTCGTGCAAGTTATCAATTCTTCACTAATATATATAAATGAGATGCAAAATATAAAAAGGAAAAGAATATATACTTGCATGTTTTTATAAGATCGGAATTTAATGTTTTTTTTTATAGTATATGTATTTTAAATATTTCTTTTTTTTGTCAATAAATCAAACTAATGGACATATTGAGTAGAGATGTCAAAATGAGTCACAACCCGCGAGTCAATCTGGCCCACCACGGGTTTGAACCGGGTTGGGTTAGAAAAAATTGTATTTTTTTTATGCAGGTCAGATTTCAACCCGGCTCGTTTAAACCCGGCTCATGCGGGTTGAACCCGTGGTGAGCCGGGTTGACCCACCAACTCACCTACCTAATTTTATTTTATTAAAATTTAATTTTAATTTTATAAAAAAATATTTATTATTTTGTTTTTGCTTGAAAAAATTATTTAAGTTCCTTATTTTCAAAATTAATTAAACACCTATGTTGAGAGTGAAATTTGGGAGTGAAATTTGTTTAGATTTGTATTATAGAAAGTTTGTAATTTTTTTTTATTTAAAAAAAATTGTAGTTAAGTGAGCCAGTGAGCCAACCCGTTTACCCACCAATCCGTGGTGGGTCGAGCTGGGTTCGAATTTTTCCGGCTCGCTAATAAATGAGCCGGATTGGGTTGGCTCACTAAGTGACCAACCCATGGTGGGCCGGGTGACTCGCTTTGACAACTCTAATATTGAGTGATTGATTGATTGGATTGTTGGTCGATCACTTCTATCAATTAGTAGGTTGATTATAACGGTCCAGTGAGTCGACTAATATATGAATAAGATTGATCCATCATAGAATAAAGGTCGAATTAATCATTAGTCAATAAAAGTCACAAATCAACCAACTAATATTTATTAAGGTATGATCAGATTATGATTAAACGAGTAAAAAGATAAAAGACCATAATATTAATTATAAATAAAGATTTAAGGTATGGTTGGTGATATCAATCGTCTATTGGCTTTAATATTGGAGTACCTTATCTAGAGAGTGGTATTGGAAGAACAACTTGAAGACCGAACGAAACAAGAGACAAGAGCGGTGCAAGACAAAACTATCCGAGAATTTGTAGTACTCAAACAACCTATATTGAAACATTTGGTGTTAGACGAACCACAGACCTCCGAGACATATCGGACAAAAGACAAGAGCAACGCATGACAAAGCTATCTGGGAATTGACAATACTCGACTAACTTATACCGTCACCTTTTGGTGTCCATCATGGGACTAAAAGCAACTTTAATCTCATGGTAACCACAAGGAACATGACAAGAAATATAGTAATGGAAGACGTCAATGAACAACATATCAACCATGCGATCGGTCATTCTACCTCAATCATTTGGCCTTAACCATTCGGTCGGTCATTCGATCTCAACCTCTCAGCCTCAATTTCTCTATTAATTTTGACATTTCGTCTAGAGAGTGGTATTGGACGAACAAGAGACCTTGAAGACCGAACGAAACAAGAGACCTTGAAGACCGAATGAAACAAGAGACAAGAGCGATGCAAGACAAAGCTATCAGGGAATTTGTAGTACTCAAACAACCTATACTAAAACATTTGGTATTAGACGAGCCAGAGACCTTGGAGACAGATCGGACAAAAGACAAGAGCAACACATTACAAAGCTATCTGGGAATTGACAATACTCGACTGACCTATACCGTCACATTTTGGTGTCCGTCATGGGACTGAAAGCAACTTTAATCTCATGGTAACCACAAGGAACATGACGAGCAATATAGTAATGGAAGACGTCAATGAACAACATATCAATCATGCAATTGGTCATTCTACCTCAATCATTTGGCCTTAACCATTCGGTCGGTCATTCGACCTCAACCTCTTAGCCTCAATTTTTCTATCATTTTTTTAGTCTTAACATTTCGTCAACGACCTACACCTTTCAGCCTCAACCATTTCGTCGATCATTCAGCCCAACCTTTTGACCTCAATTTCTATGTCGACTTCTTAGTCTTGACATTTTGGCCCAGCCATTTGGCCTTAACCATTTGGTCGACTATTCGACCTCAACTTCTGGACCTTGATTTCTTTATCAAATTTTCAGTCTTGAAATTTTGGCTCGACCATTCAACCTCTACCACTCGGTCTCTACTACTTAGTTTCATCCTCTTGACCTTTGATTGGCCTCAACCTTTCGGTCTCATCCTCTCACGATCGACTTAAAACATTAAGGTAAAGGTGAGTTCCAACCAAAGAATCCCTCTCGAAAACTCCATTGGGTAAGGGAGAGTTCCAACTAAAGAACTCCTCTTGATCAAACTAAAATGTTCGACTAAAGGCGGATTCCAACCAAGGAACCCCTCTCGAAAACTCTATCGACTAAGGACAAGTTTCAACCAAGAAACCCCTCCCAGTTGGACTATAATAACATTCGACATACACGACCGTGAGGTACCGTTTTTCTTTACAAACCTCTTCGTCCCTTTAGTTATAAGTACTTGAGTTTAGGGGTCAGTGTATTGTACATATCTTTTTTGTCAATAAATATGACTAACTAATAGACCGACTATCTCGACCAACTGACAGATCGATCAATTGACTAATAAGACAAACCAATTACAGAATAAAGATCGGATTAACACTGAATTAACCAATTAATGCTTATTTAAGTATAATTGAACAACATTTGTTAAAAAAAAGGTAAAAACTCTTAACACCAACTATAAATGAAGATCTATATATATATATATATATATATATATATATATATATATATATATATATATATATATATATATATATATATATATTACTTCTTTCTTTTTATATATTTTAAACAAAAATCATAAAACTAATTCATCTTAATGATTGATATATTAATTCACGTTCCATTTTTATTTTTACTAATAATTATTAATTGCACACCATCATTACCAACACTCTTTTATTGTAATTTTGAACAGATTAATGACATTGAGAATGGAGAGCAGCACAGATATTCATGTCTTTTAGCAAGGGGCCAAAAAATTGAAAAAGTATTAAAATTGTAAAATACCTCATATAGGATTTTTTTTTAAAATTTATTCCTTAATAAAGATAAAAGCGATTAGCATGTTTGAGTATTTTAATTAAGTTTAGGGTAAGTTCAACGATTAGCATGCGGAATTCTAAGTATCGATTTCTAACGTTAGCCATGAATTGATGGATAATGGGTTTATTTGTTGGATATTGATGTTTTCTTAATGGCTGTTAATTAGGGTTAAGCATGATTTCTTTTCTTAAGTTTGAAAGCAAGATCTTTAAATAGTTACATGGCCACATGATGAGTTTTTCACAAAAAAATATGATACGTATTATCAAAAGACTATGGCATATATTGATAACTTTTTATAATAACTTTCTGACAATACATTATATATATATATATATATATATATATATATATATATATATATATATATATATATATTACTAGACATATTTGAATTTTTATTTTTAAAAAGTATTTGAAACAAACCAATCATATATTACTACGTGCGTTATAAAGTTAAAAAAATTTGTTAAAAACTTTTATCTAAAGTATTTTCTTACCTTTTTTTTTTATTAGGATGAGTATATTCTTATATAGATAAATGGGATACGTATATACTTTTTTGTGTGTTACCTACTGATTGTTTTGATAGTTTAACTTTTTATATCCTCAATACATATATATGTGAAAATATCTTAAATATATATAGGCTGTCAAATAATTATTATAAATATTTCTTTTATAGTTTGTATTATCTTTCGTGAATGAATAATAATGTAAAATTTTACATATTTTTAGTATATTATACTAAAATTTTCCTATGAAAAATTTTATGCTGAAAAGTACTTAAACATTTCTTCTATTTTAATTAAGTTTTTATTTCTATGTAGCCTATTTTATTTTATTTTATTTTTAAAAATGTATGCTGTCTAAGGCCGATGAAGCATCTGTCTAAGGTCCAAGTCATATCAAAGTCCTGACTTTTTGTTTTATATTTTTATTCAAATTAATAGGTGGTAAGTATATAATATTATTTGTAGTTAACTTAAAAATGAGATCATGAAACTTTTTAAAATATTATACAAATTAATATTGTGGATTATTGAAGAATATTTATTATTGATCATTTTGAAAGTTATGAGAAAAATGTTCTACTTTTATTTAAAAATCTGAAGTGACATTAAAATAAATATCGAGCTTAAATTTCACTACAAGTAATATCATTTATGAAATTAAATTAATTCCTTTTCTCGTCGAGATCTGAATAAGTTTTTTAATAAATTACAAAACTAGTTTTTTTTTTCATTTGAATTCTACAACCGAACTAATTTTTTATTTGAAATCTAATGATTTTATTTAGAAAAAGATAAATGAAAATATTTTGTTAGAAGTAATAAATTTTGAAAATTAAAAATACGTAATTAAAGAAACAAATCAATGATCTATCGACTTATAATTTACAAGTTTGCAATATTATATATCACGGCTATTAAATTATCTATTTATCTATCTGTATTTTGATATTTTACTATGTTAAAATTATTAGTAACGTTAAATTTAAATTATTAGAAAACTAAATTAAATCAAATTTAAGAGAAATATAATTTTTTTTTTGTAAAAGTAAAAGAACTAAATTAAATTAAAAAAATTCTAAGAGTGTAATTTAAAATAAAAACTAAATTAAATAAATAGTGGCAGTTTTGTTATTTGACATAAATTAAGTGACACTTAGGAAGAACAACCATGACCTTCAACGGTTATTTAGACGTTTCCAGAAACCCGCGCGCGCCAAATGAAACTTGCGCATTTCCCTTTTTACCCTTCAAACCAGGCTCAAATTTCAAACCCTACCCCTTTCTCTCATAGTACTCTTTTCTTCTTCTTCCCTGAGGTTACACCGAACCAGTCCATGGAGCCACCCTCAGCGAAACACGGCTCCTTGCGGAACATTCTGGTTCGTCTATTCTCCTTCGCCGTTCTCATCCTCGCCACGCGATTCGCCATCATCGTCACCGTCCGCGGCGGGTCCTGCGAATCTGCCGATTTCTGCTTCTTCTCCGAAAACCTCACTCTGTCCTCCCCCTCCCCCTCCTCTGACGCCGGAGATCCGTTTACCGGCAAGAACTGGCGCCGTTCCGTCGAGTACTACGCCGCCATTTTCCAGGACCTCATTGCAGACGGCTTCCTCTCCCCGAACTCCCGCGCCCTCTGCATCGACACGCCCGCGGGCGAGGACGTCCTCGCTCTAAAAGAGGTCGGCATCGTCGACTCCGTCGGAATCTTTAAGAAACCGTCGCCGCCGCTGATCCTCCACGGTGACGGCCGCTGGCATCCGTTCTCAGGTGACTCATTCGACTTCGAGTTCTCCGGCAACGGCGGCTTGGAACGTTCCCCGCGCCCGGCGGAGTTCGCCGCGGAGATCTGCCGCACGCTCCGTCCCGGCGGTTTCGCGGCAGTGCACGCGGCAGTGCGAGACGCTTACAGCTTCGATTCTTTGCTTGAATTGTTTAAATGCTGTGAATTGATCAGAACTCGAGAGATCAACGGTGTTGAATCCTCTCTGGTTCTTGAAATCTTGTTGAAGAAGAAAAAGGAAAACCTTAATTTGGAAATGGAAAGTGTAGATAGTGGCAATTTCGGGAATAAGTGCTCTGTTCCTGGGTATAAACGTGGAATGGTTAAAAATGCAGAGGCATTGATTGAGGAAGAGCCATTGAAACCTTGGACTTTATTAAAGAAAAATGTGAAGAACGTAAAGTACTTAACTTCTTTTGTTGACATAACCTTTAAGAATAGGTATGTTTATGTTGATGTAGGAGCTAGGAATTATGGTTCTAGCATAGGAAGTTGGTTTAGGAAGCAGTATCCAAAGCAGAATAGAACCTTTGAGATTTATGCAATTGAGGCTGATAAATCATTTCATGAAGAGTATAGGGAAAAGAGAGGAGTAACATTGTTGCCCTATGCAGCTTGGGTAAGGAATGAGACATTGTTCTTTGAGATCACCAGAGACCCTAGCAAGCAAGTGACGGTGAAAGGGAGAGCCATGGGGAGGATCAACCCTGTGCAGACCTCTTCTAGCCATATGGGTGATATGGATAAAATTCAGGGTTTTGATTTTGCAGAGTGGCTAAATAGTGCTGTTACAAAAAGAGATTTTGTGGTGGTGAAGATGGATGTGGAAGGGACTGAGTTTCATCTCATCCCAAGGTTGATTCAGACCGGGGCTATCTGCTTGATTGATGAGTTCTTCCTTGAGTGCCATTACAATAGGTGGCAGAGATGCTGCCCTGGTCAAAGAAGTACAAAATATCACAAGACCTATTCTCAATGCCTGAATCTGTTTACTTCACTTAGAAGTTATGGAGTTCTAGTACATCAATGGTGGTGATAACTGATATAATATAATCCACAAGAAACATACTCTTTTTTTTGCTTTTTTAACATTTTGTGTATAGAGATATAGATATTCTTTTTATTGTTTTCCACAGTGTAGATATGAAGTTACACAATTAAATTGGTTCTCTCTCCATTTTCATGCCCGCTGATGAAGAGTTGAGTTAATGAAAGATTTTGCACATTCTTCTGTCGTTATGCAGCTCCTTATGAGGTAACGTTTTTGCTCAGTTGCAGCTTGAGTGACACTGACAGGTTAATGATATCAATGTTACAAGTATACAAGTTTTTGAAGTTTGTTTGAAAAGAAAGATAACTACAAGAGCCGGATTATTGTATTTAAATAATAGTGTTTTGTCAATATTTCATCAGCATGCATGTAGGCAGCTACTGGTAATGGAAGCGTAATTGTTGTCTGCATAAATCTCCTAAATTGAACCTCGTTATGGTCATTTGCAAGTGTCTGCATTAGGAAACCTACCTTGCACTCAGACATTATTGAGCAGGAAATGAAATGTTCATAAACGAAGTTTTTAGTGTCATGTCCATGGTCCATTTCAATACGATTCTTAGTATAAGATATAGGGCATGCTTATGAACCTTTTCACTTTGAGATTAATATAAGAAAAGAAATATTCATAAATTAGAACCAATTAATGCATAAGTTAATTAACAGAAGAATGTTTAAGTATGCACATTTTAGAGAAGTGGAATTTCTTTTGTGATAACATTAACTCATGTTGCTACTCTGATGTATTGTACTTGTAGAATATTTTTTAAGTCACAGCTTTCAATTTAAATTCAGGGTCAGTATAATCGTCCACTGCTAATGAGATTCCACCCATATACATCTGAATGTGTAATTGCAGAATGTTAAAAAATCAGTAACAATATTACTGATGCTTTATTTGGTAGGGTAGAACTCCATGTAGTTCTACTATCTTTTAGGTAAAATATGAGGTTAAAATTCTAATTCGATAAAGCAGTTGAACAAACCGAATAGGAGTAGGTTTAATATAGAAATTCTTAAGTGTTCACCTCAAGTGGTGTTTCTACTAAAGCTGAATAGAAGTTAAGCTGGAAACATTTAATGTATATGTTTCGTTTATGGTGATGATGTAGAGTTTATATTTATAGACTTAAAAGTAGTGAGACAGCGGGTTTTGTAGAATAAGATAGAACAAAATTAGCATTTTTTTAATGTTAAGTGGGTCTCAAGTTCAATTTCAAATCCAAATGTATTAAACTTTATTATATTCGCTGTAAGATTGAAATTCGATCTTTCGAATGACAATATCAAAATTTATTTTAGAATAGATTGGTATAATCAAGTATTCAACACAAGTCTATTACACTTTTGGTTAAAAAAAGAAGAGTTAATGTATAATTTAGCTTTCACAGGGTCATCATCCAAATTAAGAAATTGATGGTTCAGTGAAACTTATATTGGTCTCCTTCAGCACAAGTTCGGATTTCTAATATAAATTTACTTTGTATTATTTATCTAATGTGCCAAAAATAGCTTTACTTTATCAATACGATAATTTAACTTTTTATTGATAATTGAAAACCAAACTTTATATAATTCCTTTCTTCAGCGTTGTGTCCTTGTTTTCTTGGCCGCAACACAACAAAGTAGATATGAAAATATAACCCAATAAAATTAAACTCCTTTTATTTTTTATCAAGTTCAAAAAATTAATTATGCTTGAAAATAAAATAAGTTAAACTAAAATTATATTTCCTTGTATTTTCTAAAGTTATTACTTTAATATCCCTTATTAAGATGTTAATGTAATATTTTAAAAATGTATGGTTATATATAAAAAAGGATGATAATGTAATGTTTTTAAAACAAAAGGAATGTTTGTATAAAATTTCAAAAAAAATGAAATTTTAATATAATTGAGAAAAAAAAAAGAATTTATCAGTGTAATTTCCTGAAATATCAACTAAAGACAAATAAATTAAAATAGTGTCAATGAACTTGTTGATACAAATGATAACAGTTTGTATCTCTTAATTAAATAGTTCAAAATTCATTTCTACTTAATATAGAAAAAAATTGAATGGTAGAAGGAAAATCATGTTGGTATGCATGCCTTTACAGAAACTAAATAAAAAAAGAGAGTATGTAAGGTGGAAAAAAATAAATGAATATATATATATATATATATATATATATATATATATATATATATATATATATATATATATATATATATTACGCCTGTTTTTCAGTTGGTACATTTTAAGAATGTGTACCAAACAAAAATACCCTTATATATCATGGATTCTAAGTTTTAAGGTTAAGGGTATTTTAATAATTTTCATTCTCAAAACTATAAAAAAAAACTCAAACCTTTGTTCACCTCTCTCATTCCTCTCAACCATTTCTCTTTCATCTCTTTCACTCTAACATTTTCTCTGTTGTTGTTAAACAATTTCTTACAAAAAATGATTTTATTATGAATTTTCATTTTATAATTTTTGTCTTATCTAATTTTATCTAATTTTCACAAGCATAATGACATCAAAGGAATTGGTAATTGGCCTGAAAAAAATCAGAAAATCTCGTTGTTAAATTTTTAGAAGCATAATGACATCAGAAAGAATTAGTAATTGGCCTGAAGGGTTTTTTTTAGAGATGATGATTCAACTTATGCAGATGATGAAATTAGAGACGTTAGTGAAGATGGTGAAATTGAAGAGATCTTATGTCAATGACTCAACTCTTTACAAAGACAAATTGTTAGGTGAATATGTCAATGACTTAACTCTTTACAAAGACAAATTGTTTAACGACAAGTGTTTCTGATTTTTTCAATTGGGACTAGAAAATGTTGAAGTGAGATAGATGGAAGAGAAATGATTGAGAGAGGTCAGTAAGAGTTTGAGTTTTTTTTGTTTTTAGTTTTGGTAATGAAAATTATTAAAATACCCTCTTAAAAATTAGAATCCATATTTTTGTATACTACAACTCTGTACACATTGCTAAGATGTACCAACTGAAAAAACAAACATACGCAACATTGCTAAGATGTACCAACTCAAAAAACAAGCATACGCGTTAACTTATATATATATATATATATATATATATATATATATATATATATATATATATATAATTATACAAAGTATAACAATAGTATTACAGTAAATGTTTTCAAAATATTTTTTGAATCAAGATTTATTATTGCATGATCTTATGCCATTTACTTGTTTGGATGTATTGTTTTTAAAATTCCATTCTAAGATTAACAATTTTTGGTGAAGAAATTCAAAAGTTATAAAAGGGAAGCATTAATTAGGTTTTACTTTGATTGTCTCTGTTTATTTCATCCATTCATGATCACAATTATCTCCCAAATGGGTTCTCGCATAACATTCTCATGAAGCTCCATCCATGGAGGTAGGTCAGGAAAACCTCATTCGCAGTACCTTAAGTGTTGCAACCAATTCGCTTGGAGAGCCTTTCATATGTCATAGCACAGCTAATCAAATCAGCTCCAAGGGAATCTGGTTTGGAGATGACCCACTTTCATATTCTCTCCCCATTTTCTTGCTCCAACTTTTTCTCATGTTCATCTTCACCCATTTCTTTTACATTATTCTCAAGCCTTTTGGTCAACCGGCTGTTGTTTCTCAAATTCTTGTAAGCTTTAATTCCTAATGCTCCTATCTGTTTTCATGTTGCAATTTGTGACAGATTATTCCTCCATCTTCTATTTCTATGTTGTGATTAATGTAAATAGTTGCATTTAATTTTGTTTGAGAAAAATAAAAACTCATTACACAAAGTTCTTAAAGAGATATTGTGTTCGATGTTGTCAATTTCATGGACAAAATCCTTTTTATGAAAACAAATGCATTTTCTAAACCAATTGATTATACAAGAACTCCTTTTCCTATTATGTAGTTGTCCACAGTCACAACCTTTGAATCGATTGATTGATGTGTTTGCATTTGATCAATGGTGTACCTTGTGATGAGAGACGTATGCAAATTATGGTTTGTAGGGGGCAAATCTTCTGAAAAGATTTCTTGTTTTATTTTTTAATATATGAAAATATTGTTGTTATTAAAATTTATATCTTACTTTCTTACTGTAGTATGAAAATTTGTATAAAAATATCTACATACAATGTTGAAGAATTTATTTATTTTTACTTGATCGTGGTTTCTTGAAAGCACAAAAGTAGATGCGTGTCTAATTCAGTTTTTCAATGTTTTTTTGTTAACCAGGGTGGTATGACTTTAGGTCCTTCTATTCTTGGACACAGTGCAACATTTTCTGCGAAGGTTTTCCCATTAAAAGAGAGAAGTGTGCTTGATACAATGACTTTTTTTGGATTTATGTTATTCATCTTCTTAAGTGGGGTAAAGATAGATCCAACCATCACTTTTAGATTAGGTAGAAGGAATTGTGTTATAGGAATTGCAGGCTATTTTGTTCCTTACATTCTTGCCAAAGTGGTTTTCTGTATCCTCAACCATTCCTTTTCATTTGATAGTGATACTTATAGGATGCTCTATGTTGTGATAGAACTTCAATGTATTGCAGCCTTTCCGGTAATCACTCGCTTTCTTTCTGAACTTCAGATCCTCAATTCAGAGATTGGGAGGATGGCCGCTTCTTCTTCATTAGTGGCTGAGGCTTGCTTCATTGTAAACATGACATTAACATTTTTTATTAAGTTGTCTTTAACAAAGTCAATAGTAGTATCTATTGGATCTTTCTTGTCCTCCCTTGTACTTTTTTTGTTCGTCATATATGTAGTTCACCCTGCTGCATTATGGGCAATTCAACAATCACCAGAAGGAAAACCTGTGGAAGAAATTTACATTTGTGCAGTTCTTGTAACACTAATGATTTGTGGACTCCTAGGTGAAATCATTGGCATAAATGCACTCGTTGTGTCTTTCTTTATTGGGCTAGCTATACCTGATGGTCCGCCCTTGGGAGCAGCATTGGTAGACAAGCTTGATTGCTTTGTTTCTGTAGTGTGCATACCTATGCTTTTTATCATAGTTGGATTAAGGACAAATGTCTATGCCATACAGACCAAGAGGAACATACTTGGAATTCAATTAATCATTTGCACTATTTTTTGTGGCAAAGTTTTAGGGGCTTTGTTGCCTCTCCTTTACCTTAGGATGCCAATTCGAGATGCCTTTGCTCTTGGTTTTATAATGAACATCAAAGGCACGGTTGAAATGGCCTTGTTGATTACATTGAAATTGAAAGATGTAAGTTAAAATTTTAGTTCAAATCACATTATAAATTTAAAAAGCTTTTTGTTTTGAGCTTAACTAAAACTCTCCATGTTTTTGGCAGGTGGTGAATGATGAATGCTTTACAATTATGGTTCTAAATTTGCTTTTTGTAAGCGGGATTGTGTCCCCTATTGTAAAAAGTCTATATGATCCTTCAAGGAGGTTTCTTGCTTACAAAAGGAGGACACTTATGCATCACAACAATGATGAACAGTTGCGCATACTAGCTTGCATTCATAAACAAGAAAATGTTCTGGGTATTTTAAACCTCCTTTCTGCTTCCAATCCCACTAAAGAAAGCCCTATTGATTTAGTTGTGCTCCAACTTATTAAGCTTGTGGGGCGATCTTCCTCTGTTCTTGTTGCACATGTGCCGTGTAAGAAGTTCGGGGAACTTCCTACTCTAAGTGAACAGATTTTTAACTCATTCGACAAGTTTGAAGATGCATACAAGGGCAAGATCACCATACATAGCTATAAAGGCATTTCTCCCTATGCTACAATGCATAATGATGTGTGCTACTTGGCACTTGAAAAGAGAACAACTTTTATTATATTACCCTTTCATAAGCGATGGATATTTGGAAGGACAACTGAGTCGTCTTTTCCTTTTCAGCAAATTAACAAACATGTTTTAGAGAAGGCTCCTTGCTCAGTTGGTGTCCTTATTGATCGTGGTAATCAGAAGATGTTTTGGTGTGGCCACACAAAGGAATCAACCTATCACGTGGCTGTGTTTTTCTTTGGGGGTGCAGATGATCGAGAAACACTTGCATATGCAAAGCGTATGTTGGATCAACCTTATGTCTACATTACGCTTTTTCATTTTTCATCTTCAACTGACATTGTTGGAGGAACAGAAAGAAGCAAAATGCTTGACACAGAAATCTTAAGTGAATTTAGGCTTAAGGCCTTCCGAAATGAGAGAGTTTCTTTCAAAGATGAGATGATAACGACTGGAAGAGATTTACTTTCAGTTGTTGAATACATGGAGAGTTATTATGACCTTGTCCTGGTTGGGAGGAAGCATGGTGATTCAAAAGTAATGTCAGAACTTAACAAATGGAAGAATGGGGAATTGGGAGTTGTTGGAGAGATTCTTGTCTCTTTAAATGTTGGAGCCCAAACATCTATTTTAGTGGTGCAACAACAAACCAGATATTGGGGATCACGTAATCCAGAGGACTCTATAAGAAAAGTATAAGTATAGCAAAATTTAGGATTTGACAGAAACAATTATGCATATACCTCATGTACCTTTGATATAAATTTGTATACTTCCAATTTTGATTTTACCCTTCGTTTTGTATTTTCCCTTTGTAGTGTTTTTGTTCATTCTTAAATGACTTCAAGTCATGGTCATCATTGTTTGATATGTATTATAAAACTATTTGATTTAGAAGTTCATTGAATAAATCAATACAACGCAAGAAGTCTGTTAACTTTAATACCTTAAAAATTATACCAATTGCATTTCTTATTAGTTTACAATATTGTAAAACCTTTCTCACTTATAAAAAAGAAGGAACAATATATAAATGGAATACTTGAAGTCTACCAATCTATGTAAAAAAAAAACTATTAAAAAGATGACTGTCAAAGATTTTGTTTTAATAGTGCATTACATAGTAATCACTGGACTAAATAAGACACAAACCCTATCCTGCAAACCATTGTTTGCAGATGTTAAATTGTAACATGAACTGCTTAATATGTGTGTTAGCCTACTTAACTATTAACTAGGCCATATTATACCAACTTCTACATCTTTGTTAAGATATTATAGATTCAAATCCAGTTAGATAACAACTACACCTTTGTGTGAGACCTAAGTTATATTCTAAGCTGGTAAGTTATCCCTGTCTTTAATCTTGCATCTTCTACTTCACCATGCTTGTTGTTTGACACCAAATTCCCATGAGCAGATTGCCATATGCTAAGAATCATTCAGCTACTTCAAGCAAACTAACAACTTACACTCCATACAATGTATCCATCATGTGAATAAACCTATCCTAGATAGTCACAACATCAGTGCCCCAAAAATATTACAAGTCGGCTTGCTCGTCACCTTTATTCTAATACTTGGTTACGCAATTTGTTTCATTTGAATGTAGTTGCACATGTAGGTGCATTATGTGGCTTTTAACCTTTATAAAGAGAAAGTGACATTCATCTACGAAAACTATAGTATATTCTTTTGCTCCATAATAATCGATGTATTTATTAGTGATAAAAAAAATCTAAATCTTTAAATCTATTCATAATTATCTAAATCCATATAACTTTAATGTTTATTTCAAAATATTTAATTCATATTTTTAAATTTTAAGTCTTATCCATTTAATTAAATTTGGATCAGTATAAATTTTATAATTTTTTAGGTCTTAAAAATCCAAAATCAATATAAGTTTGAGTTAGTTCAAGTTATGAAAAGCTTACTTTATATTAGACTTGGGTAAGTTAAAAAGAATGAGTTTGGATTTAAGCCAAACAAAGGTTAGATGAGACATGTTAAACTGAACCATGCAAAAGTCAAATTGAGGTAGCACAAACCCAAGTTAACTTGAGGCAACCAAACCCAAGTTAGATTAGGTAGGGTTGAGTCTAATCTCAAGCTGGGCTAGGTTAGTCTGGGTTAGGTCAAACTCAGGTTAAGTTAGATCAGATCAAAACCATGTCAAATTGGTTACCTTGGACCCATGTTATGTTTGGTTGGATATATTTTCAGTTAAGTCAACATTGTTCAAATAAGATTCAGTTGGTGGGGTCAAATTTAAAATTTGAGCTGAGTCAACTTGAGTTCATGTTAGGCCAAGTCTAACTCAGTCCCGGGTCTGATCAAGAAAGGTTTGGCCTAGGTCAAGTTTGGTCTAAGTTAGGAATGGTTGGATCAGACCAAAGTCGTTCGAATTTGGGTTTGGTCAAAGGCATGTAACTTAATGTTAGATCAAGCCGAACCCAAATTAAGTATGATCGATTTTATCATAAATAGGTTAAGTTAGGTTAAACACAAGTGAAGTTGAACAAGGTTAGGTATGTCCAAGTCAAATTGGGAGTGAAATGGTGGAGCGTAAATTAGTTTGGGTCCGGTTTGGCAATCACATGTTAGGTAGGCTTGGTCGGATCTGACCTTGGCAAATAACTTATATTAGATATAACTTAGGTTAGACTTAGTTAAGTCAAGTTGAGCTCAAATAAGATTGAATAGCCAAACACCTACTATACTAGATTTGATTAAGATGAGCTCTATGTTTGATTAACTAAGCTCACATTAGGTTGAGTCTCAAAAAGTAAAGCTAAAATATGGTCAATTAGACTATAAATTTATATTTAATTTGAAAATATTTTAAAGTTAAAGTTAATCTAATTTAAATTGAATTAAAAAATTCAAATAAATTTGATCTAGTTAAAATGAAATTAATAAAAATTCCAAGAAAAATTTACAGAAGTTTATTAAAAAAATGGATAGTTTATTTTAAATTTGACAATACTCTATAATTTACTACTTATTTCAATTACAATTTTTTTTGTATTACAATAATTGTTTTAAAGATTTCTTTTATTTGGTCTTTTAAATGTTCTCAATTTGGTTGAATTCTTTTAAAAAAATGAGTTAATGTAATTTCTTTTATCTAATTGGTTGTATAATGATATTACCATAATTGACACAGAATAGAATTTCTTTTAATAAAAACAATAATTAAATGAAATTAGAAAAAGGAATCATAATAATAAAAAAAAACTATTAAACCTATAAAAATTATGTGAAAGGGCATCCTCTTTTGTGTTTAGTATTTTAAGAATACTAATATTAAAAAACTACATTTCTTAACATTTTAAAATTTTTTCATAAATTATAAACATGAAACATTAAAAGAAGTAAAGTTAAAAAATCAATGACAAGCATTACGTGATTTTTTTTTATATTGTTACAAATATGATACATATAAACATCTTGAACATGAAGCTAGCTACATATTAATGCGTCATTTATCTTCTCCATTTTGACTACAGGACTATAAATCGTAAATTAAAGTAACATATCTAAAATGGTACCTCCTCTCGTACCATTAATTAAGAAATTTTACTTCCAAATTACTATCACCATTCATGTCAGATAACGGTTTTCAACCATTAACCTTTTAACTTCCTCATCCATCCATTACCAAACTATATCATTTCAGTATATCTCTTTCCATCTTCTCTTTCGCACTTTCTTTCAACTTTATTTCCTTGTTCCCAAACTTTGTATATGTCATAGCCATTCTTTTGGTTGGTCCTGGAGCATTCCTTTTCTTAAATTTTGTTGATATGAATCACAAAACTCCAAATCTATACAGTTCTTATGGAATGATTGGAAATGATATTTTAGTATGTCAATGTGATATAAAACCCGTTATTAAAGGTATTTGGTTTGGAGATAATCCCCTTTATCATGCCACATCCATCTTACTTCTTCAAATTATTATTATGTACGTTGTTGGTAGAATCACTTATTTCTTATTGAGGCCTTGTCATCAAACACTTATTACCTCACAAATTGTGGTAAGCTTTCATCTCCATTACTTAGTTCATTTCTTTTTCAATCGATCATTTGTTAACAATCAATGATATGTAAGAAAAAAATCAATGTTTAACTCATTTTCTATTACCATTTAGAGAGACTAAAGTGTAAAAACATTCATAGACATGCCTTTCAACTCAAAAACATGTTTTGAAATATGTTCATATATATACTTTTACTATAAGCCATAATATCTTTTCACTGGTCTGGTCAGGCTGGAATCATACTGGGTCCTATATTTCTAGGTCGACACAGATCATTTTATGAAGCGATATTTCCAATAGAAGGCCATATGACACTATCAACGTTCGCTGAATTTGGCATGATGATCCATTTCTTTAAGATGGGGGTGCAAATTGATCCCAAGCAAATCTTCAAGATTGAAAAGCAAGAAATAGTGATCGGTGTAGTTGGTCACGTGTCTTCTTTAGCATGTAGTGGTGTAATTTTAAACATTTTTAGATCAATCTACCCAGAGGAAACTAAAGATCCTAGTGTTCATGTTTTACTGATATCATCTTCTGTGACTACGTTTCCTGTAGTAAGTGCCTTTCTAACAGAGATGAATATTATTAATTCAGAGGTTGGACGCATAGCTGTATCCACTTCTGTGGTTAGTGATTCGTTCATGTGGGTATTTTATTTTGTGGTAATCAAAGGTGCTATAGCGATTCGACTAGAAACATATAAACCTATTACAGAAATAATGGTGTCGGTTTCTTATGTCGCCCTTTTATTCTTCCTTTTAAGGCCATTAGTTATATGGATCTCCAATCGTAATCCACGAGGAAAACCAATGACAGAAACTCATTTTATTTCAATCATTTGTATACTTTTGTTTGTTGGATTGACTGCAAGTATTACAGGACAACCTCCTTTTGTTGTTGCCTTTTGTTTTGGGTTGATCTTACCCGATGGTCCTCCTTTAGGTTCTGTTCTCACAGAAAAGCTTGACACTGTCGGTTCTACTTTGATAGTTCCATCTTATTGTACCATTGTTGCCCTTAAAACCAGTCCTCGTTCATTAGTAGAATTCAAGTCACTCACCATTGAGCTTATCTTACTTGCAATGTATCTAGGGAAGTTTCTGGGCACCATTTTCTCCTCACTTCTTTTTCAGATTGATTTTTGGGATTCTTTTGCATTGTCTCTAATCATGTGTTGTAAAGGCCTCATGGATCTCAGCTTCCTCAACTTATTATTGAATATGAAGGTATGTCACCATTTTTTCATTCTAATTTCGTGTTCTTCATTAGAATATTATAAGTAGAATTTCTTATGAAACAAGTTTTACTATGAACAGGCAATAGAAGAACAACCTTTCACCCTTGCTATATTTACCATGGTGGTAGTAACTGGTTGTGCAAGTCTTTGTGTTTATCACATGTATGATCCTTCAAAAAAGTATAGATCATATATTAAAAAGACAATCAGGAATTCTCAGCCAGAACCAGATCTCAAGATACTTGCATGTGTCCATCACGAAGAACATGTATATCCAATCATCAACCTTTTGCAAGCCGCTAACCCTAGAGAGGATACTCCACTCTCAGTCTTTGTCCTTCACCTTGTGGAGCTTTCAGGTAGTGTCATTCCCACTTTCACAGAAGATAATATTGCTAACAAGTCATCTCAACACATACACAACGCCTTTGATCAATTTCACAAGCACAACAACGGTACTGTCAACTTGCATTTCTTCACAGCAAAAACCCCATTTGTCAGCATGCCCTACGATGTCTGCAACCTTGCAATGGAGTTCACGTCTAACATTGTGATCATGCCATTTCATAAATGGTACAGTAAAGATAACATTGAGTACTTGAATGCTTCGATCAGGACACTGAACCAACATGTTCTAAAGAAAGCTCCTTGCTCTGTTGGAATCTTTGTAGATCGGGGTCAGATCAATGACAAAGGATTTGTGTTATATGAGAAGTTGATTTGTGAAGTTGCAATGATGTACTTGGGTGGAGGGGATGACCAAGAGGCATTGTCTTTTAGTTTACGTATAGCTCAGCATCCAAATGTGAGACTCACGGTATTCTGGGTAAGGGTTAAAACGCAAAGCAAACAAAGGAAAACGAAGAACCCTTACATTGACTTGAGGGAGCATATACGTTATTGTAGTTACCTTGAAGGAAAAGTAACATTCAAGGAAGAGGTTGTGGAAGATGGTGCAGATACAACAAAAGCTATTCTAAGAATAGAGAAACTCTTTAGTTTGATCATAGTTGGTAAGCATCATGTGAAAGACTCTCCATGTACATTAGGGTTGACAGAATGGTGTGAACTTCCTGAGCTTGGTCCACTTGGAAACCTCTTAGCCACATCAGATTTTACATGTTCATTTTTTGTGGTACAAGAACTACCAAGGTGGTTCTAGAAAAAGGAACAAACTTTACCAGGTTTATGTCATATAGATTAAACATATGGTCAGAATTTTAAACTCTTTGTCATAATGGCTTGCTTGCATTTTCCTAGGTACTCGATGTGTTTGAAAACTTAAGAAACTCCTTTCACAACATGGGATGGCTTAGCCAAGTATTCAAGCTTTAAAATACATTGAGTTTGTTTCGAAATTGAAAAACAAATTAAACTAGATAAAAATATATGGAATTAATACAACTTAAAACTTTGAGAATAGTTAAGGATTTGGAAAATGAGCTAAAAGCAAAGAAAATTAATTCATTGCTAATTTAATAAATAGTTAAAAGATTAAACTAGATTAGTGATATAAAATACAACTTAGAGTTTTTAGTGTTGTACATGCTTGTGACTAAGTAAAATAGTTTAGTGTTGGTGAAGTTGCGCTAAATTAAATAAATTTTAAAATAAAATCGTTTTGGCATGATATGCCGACGCTAAATAATACTTATTTAATTATTAATTTAATTTGAGTCCGTTTTTATGTTTTCAAAACAATGGTTTTTCGTATGAGATCTCCATCTTCAATAAAATAAAATACACAAAAAAATAGAAAAAAAAGGTATTATAGTTGAATGAAGATTATGAATACGAATAAAGAAAATAAGTGTGAGTGAAAAAGACGTCTGCGGATGAACAAAATGATTACGAGTGAAGAAGTTGTGTGAGGATGAAAGAGATGACTATGTGGATGAAGGGCATGAGTGTAAGTAAAAGAGATGAGTGTGAGGAGATTTATGAATATGGATGAAGATGACTATGAAGAGATTTATGAGTGTAGATGACGATGAGTGTGAACATATTTATATAGAAAAATTGTGAGTAAGGAGATTTATCGTCTTTAAATTTAGATATTTGAATTAAAAGTTACATATACAATTTTTATCACCAGTGCAAAAATAGTTTATAACGTCACGTGTTTAACGTTCAACCACTCAATAGTCAAGGTTAAAAATGACCGGTGACATTTTTGTAAATAAATGCAATTATTAAACGTTGTTTAAAATTGTAATTCAACGTAAAAGAATATAAAATATCAAATACTCCAGCATTACACCTCAAAAGGTTAGTGAATTCAATAAAAATTTGAGTGGGAGATTGAAAATTCATTTACTTTATCTTAGCGCGCGAGATTCTTTCTGCTCAAACTTTTCTCAAACGAGGTTTGACGACCATCAAATGTAATCTTTCTTTCATTTGATACAAATGCATGCTAATTTACTACTTTATGTATGATTTTGTTTGTTTTGACCGATTATTTTCGTGTTCTTGTCTTTCATAGGCGCATTTTGTTTTCTCTCACTTGTGACAACACTTTATTCTAATGAACCAAGGTTAGTTTTCGTTTTCGTTTTCGTTTTGAAGAACTTATTTGTTGAACTTGTTTGTTGTTATTTTTTGTTGAACTTGTTTGTTGTTGTTGTTTAGTTGAACTTGTTTGTTGTTGTTGTTTGTCATTGTTGTTTGTTGTTGATACTATATTACATGTTCATAGTTCATGCTTTACAAAATACCAAAAACTAAAATTTTTGTTTTTATGCTTTTCAGGGTCTCGTAGAGTTGTAAAAAAGGATCACAATTAATTCGACGTTAACGTCTCTCGATATGACCTCGTTCACACGAATTCGACGTGAAAGGCCCAAAATATTCGACGTTATACGATGTTTTTGTACTAGTGTATTTATCATAACGAAAGTACAAAATTCATAACAAAATATTAAAATATATTATATTCGTGTTGACATAATGAATTTTAACTAAAATAAATAATAAGATAAATAAAATTAGAATTTACTAAGTTAGTGGTAACTTAAATAAATA
The DNA here is from genome assembly GCF_029865625.1 of Vigna umbellata. Lineage (NCBI taxonomy): Eukaryota > Viridiplantae > Streptophyta > Magnoliopsida > Fabales > Fabaceae > Vigna > Vigna umbellata. The sequence goes on along the minus strand of NC_142168.1, from coordinate 60,344,472 downwards.
TGAATACTAAAAATAAATAAGATTAACATCAACTAAACAAAATTAATATATATGATACTATCACATATATTTATTTATTAAAAAACTAAAATAGTTAGTTTCAATTTAAAGTTGGCTAAATCAGTCAACAATTAAATCATATAAAAAAAAGTATGCTTTTTAACTATAGTTTTAAAAGATTAACATTTATTTCAACACAACATAACACAGACTATAAAAGTATTTGCAAGTCAAGATTGAAAAATCATACCATGTTGAGTATGGGTGTGTTTTCGATAGAAACCTTCTTCATGCACTGTAGTCATTCCTAAACCTTGAAAACCCTAAAAACAAAAATTTGAATCAGTTGCAACCAGCAAAACACACTAAAAACATGATTATGAAAAAACCAAAAGAGAATGAGCGAATTGGAAACCGAAAATTATTGGAGCTCACTAGAGGGGAGAAAAAAGGGTTAGATGAAACCCTAGATTATGGGTGGGGAGTGAGAGGAAAAATTTGCGCCTTGCGAAAGAAAACCCTAGATTAGAAAATTTTGGAAGATTTGATTTTGAGACATTGCCAGTTGAAACAGACAGGGAAGAAACGAGTTTGAGAATATCATGAGAGTTGTGAGCTCTTATTCTTCTTCTCAGAGACTCTTTCTTTACCTGACTGATTGTGCAGGAACGTGAAAAGTTTCAAGAGAGTGTAAGTGATAAACTTTAATTTTAATTTTTAATAATTAATTATTTTAAAATCTATATGTAAAATCGGTAGGTAAATTTACCTAAGGAATATCATTAGATATTGATAATATATTTCACAAAAGTCTCGCTTTAACACATCAAAATTACATACAGAAATTCGGTAGAATTTTTTTTTGACATTACTTATGAAAAAATCCATATGAAATTCGATTTTTCTTATCCGTTGGTAAGATCCGTATGTAACAACTAATTTACCTATGAATTCAAATTTGTCTATAATTATTTGTATGTAAATCACATTTTTCTTGTAATAAACTTGTACTTTGTAATGAGTCCCAATCATTGTGTAAAACTTTTTAAAAAGTTTTCCAACTTTACTTTTAGACTTTATTGAATATAACTAAGTTATTTGAGTACAATCATGAACAAATGTTACAAATCACATTGAATCACCCAACATTTTGCTTTAGATGGACCTCATACATCAAAGAAATAAAGGGAAACCAAAACTTTCTTTTGAAATTAAAGGAAAATTGGTTTTGTGACCCTTTGCAAGCTCACAAATATCACAATACAAATTTTAAGTAAATACATTTAGAAATTATTTCTTTATGTAACCAAAATATACATGTCTTAGATGCTTATGCCATAGTCAAATATTCTCGCCTTTTCTTGCTTCTTGAGGTCTTTCTATTACTAACACTTAACCAAGTTTTCTTGAATCTTTTTCTATCAAATCTAGCTATTAACCTTCCTCACCTAATACCACAACTAATTGTTTTCCTTGTTTGAATGTCCTTAAAAGTATAAGAGTCTGCCAAAAAAAGTTAACACGTAAGAGAGCTTTGGTTATTCGAGAGACAAACAATAGGTTATATTGTTTGTCAGTTGAAAAGTCTTTGTTTGTCAGTTACGCAAATCCTATGGCAACGGTTCGAAAGGGTCGAGGCCATATATATTTTATGGCTTCAGTTATTTCAAAACTGAGGCATATACCTTTGCAAAAATCTCAAAAATGCTAACACGTCATGTTATGTTGCAGTTTCATGTAAACTGAAGCATATAGGCGCGTTAGTATCTCCTTTTTTTACTAATGTGGGTTTTTCTTTTAATTTTTCCGATTTCGATTTTACCTTAATGAATAAATCTAAAGTTGTTGGTTTTGGTGAATTGTGTGATTCTCTTTATTCCATTATTTTGCAAAACAATATTGCTTACAATTCTATGCACATTACTTTCGAGTTAAAATGATGTGTTGTGAATAAGGAATCCTCTATATTATGGCATCAGAGATTAGGACATATCTCCATTGAGAGAATTAAATAATTAATAAATGAAGGAGTACTTAATACTTTGGATTTTACTGATTTCGAGACTTGTGTGGATTATTTAAAGGGTAAGCAAACTAACAAAGGAATCCTCTATATTATGGCATCAGAGATTAGGACATATCTCCATTGAGAGAATTAAATAATTAATAAATGAAGGAGTACTTAATACTTTGGATTTTACTGATTTCGAGACTTGTGTGGATTATTTAAAGGGTAAGCAAACTAACAAGTCTAAAACTGATGCCAAGAGGAGTTCAAACCTATTGGAAATTATTCATACAGATATTTGTTGTCTAGAGATAGACGCAAGTCCAAAATACTTCATCACCTTTATAGATGACTACTCACGCTATATGTATCTTTACTTACTTCGTTCTAAAGATGAAGCTTTGGATGCCTTTAAAGTTTTTAAGGCTGAAGTAGAGCTAAAATGCAGAAAGCAAATGAAGATTGCGAGATCATATAGATGTGGAGAATATTATGGTAGATATACAGAGAATGGACAAGCACTTGGTCCATTTGCGAAGTTTCTTCTAAAACATGGAATTGTTGCGCAATGCACTATGTTTGGTTTTTTATATCAGAATGGTGTGACAGAAAGAAGGAACAGAACTTCAATGGACATTGTTTATTCATATTCAATATTTTTTCAGAGAGGATATTTCTTATTCAAAAATTTCAATCAGTTACATACTTTATTCTTTAATGAAATGAGAAATTAAATTTGTTTTTTACCACAACTAATAGTCTCACATTGTTTATAAGTTAAGGCCTAAGAAAGTTTAAATATTTTTTTTTCTCTTTTTACCTTTTAAGACATTTTCTATAGACAAAATCGTGGACAAATTTTCAAAGCAGACAATAACTTAAATGTACGATGATTGACCCTAACGATATCATTCGACGAATTTGGGATCAAAACAAAATTAAAACATTTGATTTGTAAAAAAGTAAACTAAGAAGAAAGAATGATATAATAATTTGGGTTAGAATTCACCATCTACCCATATGATATGATGGAGTGAAATCAAAGTAGGTGGATGGTCGAAATAAATGAGTATAATATAAATGCATGAGTTGGACTGACAAAGGGATGTGCAAAGAATTGTCTCTTTAGTATATAGTATTGTTAGCATGGGAGAGAAGAGAGGAGAATCCATGTGAAGAAGTGAGTAATATTAATAAGAAAAATATTAAGTTAAGGAAGATGTATATGCCAGCTTGTTAGCTTTTGTTTCTTTATCAAATGTAGCGTGAAGATGTCGCTATTTCAGAACTATATGTCTTGCATCACAACAAAATAAGCTACCCACGTTTACTTTAATTTTCAAATCATCGATTATATCTTATATATGTGGTCGTATTAATTCCTCAAACACCCACCATGCCCCACCTCACGCATAATGTTTCCTTCTTTTTCTTCTTTCTTTTTAATTTCATGCCAAATGTTATAATTTCCTTCTCATTTATACTTCAAAACCCTCGCACTAATTCAAGATTAACCCATAAATTGTTAAAAAAAATATCATCAACAACAACAATATTATATTGCATATTACAACGTAAAATGTTTTTTTAAGGAAGATTGGGGAGGAGGACTTGCAATCATTAACCTTAACACTGAAACATACTTTTTGTTAAGAATTTAATAAGGTTGTTATCCGCAATTCCTTTCCCGTTGCCGGGAAAAATAGCTAATTTTTTTATGTTCATGTTTCACCTTGACTTCTATACAAGAGCCAAAAAAACTAAATACTTAGATTGTTCAAATAGTATAGTTACAGCTCATAGCCTTAATTAAGTTGGAATATTAATACGATCATTATAGACCAACAAACAATGTTGGTAATTAATATATAATTGAAATGACAATAATGTCAACTTAAGACCCTCTTCTTTAGTTTCTCTTCTATAATATGTGAATAGATTCCTTTAGTAGACATATATGTAGCTAACGTGCTTGCTCCTCTTAATTATCGAAAATTAGTCTTGGTTTTATCGTTGAAAAATGGGCAATTCAGATCATTAGTGTTAGATGCCACAATTATAGTTTGCTTAGAAAACGAAATCACTCTTGAATATGAGTTTCATTTCGTCAAGCCATTTAAGACAATTAGATAAGCTTGGCCGGGCTTCCAATTGTGGGGTACAAATTTTAGTTAAACACACATTTTCCTTTTATAAATAAATAAATTTATATATATAAACATAGATAAATAAATAAAGAACGATAATTGCATGAATTTGAGGTTGGAAATCGTTTGGTACAATCTTGAAATCTTCACTCTTGGTAACTTCTTTTTTTCTTCTTTTACCTTATTGTTGGAAAGCAAACAAATTAAAATGTGATCAAACTCAACTCAGCAAACAATTTGAAAGCAAGGTAAATTTTTTATCCACAAGATCAAATTCCCACATACATTTATAAAACAAGGAGAAAAAGTTTCTGTTCCTATATATTTTAATAACTGAACATTTTTTTTCTCTTTTTTTTTCCGGCGATGTTGGATTCCGGCCACCGGCGGATAACACAAAACGGACTAGTCTTCTGATATACTCTCCAAATGAGGTTTCCATATTCCAATGCGACCTTTTCGGCGATCACGGCATGCCGATTTTTTCTCTTTGTGAGAAGCTTTGCGTGATCGTGATGGAAAATCATCACCATCACCCTTGTTGTTCTTCATCGTCGATGCTTTCTTTTTCATACCACCGTCACCGCCAATGCTTCCTTTTCCGGCGTGTCGTTTATTCTCCGGCAGCGAAGATTCCGGGATCAAGAAGTAGATGCTGCCCCTTTTGAGCTCGGTCTCCGGCGAGAGGATCAAAATCCGGCGAACAACTCCTTGAGAGCTGGGTTTGCTAAGAACATGGTTAGGGTTTGCTTTGAGAACCTCTCCAGCCGTGATTGAACGTGTAATCTCTTCCACATAACCGTTCAAATGCACTATTCGAATCAAGTCTAGTGCCCCACATGGAAGAATACAAGCCAAACAGCACCTTAAGCTATTTCCCATTGTTGCTCTCTCTCTCTCTCTCTCTCTCTATATATATATATATATATATATATATGAATTAAAAGTAGGAAACTAAAACTGATCTAGGGTTTCAACTTTGAATCCTGATCAGAAAAAAAGGAAGGTATCTAAAATTATGTGTAGCTTTGAATGTTGGAGAATTGTTTGAAGAAGGGAAGGAGGTGGTGTATGAGTTGTGTATATATAGCAACAACCTACTTGTAATGCAAAAGGAGAATTTAATAATGATGGTGGGTGATGATGATGATGATGGTGGTCTTGTAGTTAATTATTATGGAACTTGGTGGATTCAAATTGACCAAGCTGCCCTTGGTTTGTGACTTAAATTTTTTTGGGATTTGAGTATATCTCACATGGTGGGGTTGGCTTTCTCGTATTTGTAATTAACTTGTGTGTGTTGTAGCTAGCCGCCATGTGTTGCTTTAAGAACTATATATAGTGACTGTGGTAGGAAACTTTGCCAAGTTTGGTTAAGGATCCTTATTAATGATTAAATTCTTAGTTTCTTATTAGCTTTTACCTTCTATTTTATCTTGGTTTAAAAATTAAGCCCATATCATCAGTATTCATGCTGCTTTATTTTGACTAGGTTGGTATACATATATATTCAGTCAAAAATTTGCATAGGAATTTTCACTAATTAAAATATTTCGGTTGAGTTTAAAAATTAATTGTTTATTGTGTCACTTATATTATGAAAGTATGAATGTTTCTCCTAACTTCGTCGTTCATCTTAATTTTCTGTTGGGTCAAATTATGTAAGAATTTTTTTCATATTAAAATCAATAAAAATTCGATAATTTTAATAATAAATTTATATTAAATGTTATTGTTTATCCTTTTATTTCAAATTTGTATTTATAAATTATGAAATATGTTATAGAATAACCACAACTTAATTATAAGCAACTTAATTATAACCAACTTAATTAATTATAATTATACTATATATGGGTAGCCCACGGTTCTAAGAGAGGACCATCTACACCTACCGGTAATTCGATGATTGTGAGACAGGTAAGATGGATGTCGTTAATGACCAATTAGTACATTTGTTGGCCATATCAGTGAGAAATATACGGTATTTATGGGCTGTTAGCAAGTATATTATTTAATATTAATTGTTTGATTGCCGTATCAAATATGAATATACGACATTATTGTCATATCCAATATGAATTAATGAGCTTGATTATCATAAGCCCTATAAATATAGGTTAATGTCCAGGTAAAGAAATCTTAATTTATTATAATAAAATATAGACCTCTTTATGAAACATATCTGACTTGAGCGTCCGAGTGTCTTCTGCAAGTCAACAACTCTTCAAAGTGGATTGCATTCTCGGAGAAGATTGAAAATAAAAAAAGAGCAGAGTAAGGAATGACGACCAACCCTCAGACCAATTTAATCGAAACAATTGGCGTCCACCGTGGGGCCAAGCGACATCCCCATGAAGCCACGAAGAACAAGACGCGCGCTTGATCTCGACATCGCTATTTCGGATCAACACCAGGTTTTGCAAGAATAAAAAAATTCCGTAATAATTCCTATAGGCATGTCTTTTGTTTTGAGAACTTTTAGGAAAGTTCGGTCTTGCGTTCAACCTTGTCAGGTTATACTGACTCTTAATTCTAAATTATAAATTATAAAATAATATGCACAGATGATTCAGAAATGCGTCCAACCTTGTCAGGTTCTACCGACTCTTAGTTTTAAAATTATAAATTATAAAATATTATGTGTAGGAAGGTTCAGACCTCAACTTGGTCAGGTTCTACCAACTCTTAATTTTAAATTATAAAATATTATGCACAGAATGGTTTTGAGTTGCGTTCAACCTTGTCAGATTCTACCGACTCTTAATTTTAAATTATAAATTATAAAATATTATGCACCTTGTCAAGTTCTACCAACTCTTAATTTTAAATTATAAATTATTATGCGCAAGATGGTTCAGAAATGCGTTCAACCTTGTCAGGTTCTACCGACTCTTAATTTTAAATTATAAAATATTATGCACAGGAAGATTCAGTACTACGTTCAACCTTATCAAGTTCTAGTGACTTTGTATTATAATTTATAAATTATAATATATTGAAGTGTTTACTTAACACATATTTTTGTGAGTAAAAATATCCTATACAGAAAGATTCAGTCCTACGTTCAACCTTATGAGAATCTAGTGACTTTGTATTATAATTTATAAATTATAATATATTGAAGTGTTTACTTAACACATATTTTTGTGAGTAAAATATCATCTGCAGGAAGGTCCAGACTTACGTTCAACCTTATCAGGTTCCAATGACTTCTAATTATAATTTATAAATTATGATATATTGAAGCATTTACTTTATTTTGTTTAACTCATAGTTTTGTGAGTAAAAATATCTTGCACAGTAAGATTCAGTTCTACGTTCAACCTTATCAGGCTCTAGTGACTTTTTATTATAATTTATAAATTATAGTATATTGAAGTGTTTACTTAACACATATTTTTGTGAGTAAAAATATCCTGTGCAGGAAGGTCCAGACTTACGTTCAACCATGGTCTTCTGGTGACCAGCTCACTAGCAATCCTGGGCGGCCAAGTGATCAGCTTACTTGTGTCTTCTAGTGATCTACTCACTAGTAATCCCAGGCGGCCATACGAAGACATTCAACTATGGTCTTCTAGTGACCAGCTCACTAGCAATCTTGGCGGCCAAGTGATAAGCTCACTTGTGTCTTTTAGTGATCTACTCACTAGCAATCCCGGACAGCCATACGAAGACATTCAACTATGGTCTTCTAGTGACCAACTCACTTGCAATCCTGGGCGGCCAAGTGATCAGCTCACTTGTGTCTTCTAGTGATCCACTCACTAGCAATCTCGGGCAGTCATACGAAGACATTCAACTATGGTCTTCTAGTGACCAGCTCAAACTGTTCCTACCACGACTCAACTACAAAAAGTTAAACCCCTTCGCACCTGCAAACAGCTGCTCGGGGCTTGGGGAATGTACTATACATGGGTAGCCGACGGTCCTAGGAGAGGACCATCTACACCGACCGATAATTCAATGATTGTGAGCCAGGTAAGATGGATGTCGTTAATGACCAATTAATACACTTGTTGATTATATCAGTGAGAAATATATGGTATTTATGGGCAGTTAGCAGGTATATTATTAAATACTAATGGTTTGATTGCCGTATCAAATATGAATATACGATATCCAATATGAATTAATGAGCTAGATTGCCATAAGTCCTATAAATATAGGGTTAATGTCCAGGTAAAGACATCTTAATCTATTATAATAAAATATAGACATCTTTATGAAACATATCTGACTTGAGCGTCTTGCATTCTCGGAGTGTCTTCTGCAGGTCAACAACTCATCAAAGCGAATTGCATTCTCAGAGAGGATTGAAGATAAAAAAGAACAGAGTAAGAAAGGACGACCACCCTCAGACCAATTTAATCAAAACAATAATAATACACTTTATTATAAGTTAATTGGTGATATATCTTATATGTTATTGTTTATTGTTGTGATATGACTCACACTAAAGTACATAAATTATTTTATAAAAAAAATATAACGTGAATTGTTTTGTTCTGTTTAAAAAAGTGCTCATTTTGTTTACTACGTTAACTAATTTAGATTCTTTTGGAATTTACACTAAAACAATAAGTTGAAAAGAATTCAAAGTATCTATGAGCTGTATATACTAAAATTAGACGATAGATGCTTCAAATTGCCTTTAAATTAATTCACCCGTATACTACTAGTCTTGTACGGAACACGGATAGTACATTTTTTTTATATTTTGTTTCCTTTTTTCTTCCTATCAATATTGAATGAGGAAAATGAAATAATAATTTAGAATAATAAGTAGGTAAGCCATTAAATGTGTGCATGCAAAAGGGGATTTAATTAGTAATGGTAAAAAGTTTGAAGATAATCAAAAGTTTACTTCTATTCGTACTAAAGTATTATTATTTCTCTGTTGTAACAACGTATATACAGAGCTATTAAATAAACAGAAGAAACAAAATATCATTTCCCATAAACTGAGACCTTGGTTGATCAAACAATATTATTAATTTAGATGAGAAGGTGCCATTGGAAGTAGTGTGATCAACTGTACAAAAGGTTACGAAGAAATAGATAAATATTAGCATCTGACAAGAAACTGGTTCACCAATAAGAGACAAAAAATAAAGTATATGGAAACATATTAAACCAAAATTAAAGGGCTAATTAAGGATCTTAATCCTTTCCTATTTAATCTATGAAATCCGCGTTCAAGGGTAACCATGTTTACCAACAGAATCTCAGAGTCATAATGTTCACATTTCAAAGTATTCTTTAAAAAAAAAAAAAACACTTATCGTTGTTACGTATTGCATTGGAAAAGTACGTATATACGTACGGCGGTGTGTCCTCTTAAAAACTAAAAGGCTACATAAATTATCTAGATTTTGCATTTCTAAACCAATGTTCTTTTCTCAACTAAATTTGTGAGTAAGATAAGATTGTTTTACACTAAATATTATATATAAAGAATATATTATTATAACTTCAAATCCGTATTCCATTTACAGCATTATCTTTTATCATAGAAAAGGTGTTTTAAACAAATAGAACAAAAAGAAATATTAACTCAGACAGTCTTCAAACTCTAAACATCGCCATTCTTCCTCTATTTTACACTCGTTGTCATTCAATTGAACTTAGAAATTACTTACAATAGCTAAAATCAGTAAATATTTAATAGTATAAAAAATAAATATACAATTAATATAATCAACCAATCACAATACTACAAACTTATATTTATAGATTTTGACATGTTTCTGATTAACATTAACGATCAAATTAGTAATGATGTAGCTTAGATTTAATATAACTATCCTTAATGTTAATTTTAGTTTTAATTTGATCACTCAATTTCTCAACTAAATTCTATAAAACGGTAAACTACCGTCCAGTTCTTAAGGTCATATTATACATAACCTCAATACAAAAGTTTAATATACATAAAAATAAGGATTAATACTCTAATAAAAAATTAAACTCTTATTATTTTATCCGTAAATCATAGTCAAGTGATAATCTTTAATATATTTGTATACACTTACATTCACATAACTTCGAAAAGGAATTAATGTTAATCTGATATTTATATCCATACATTATTAATATTGTTATTTTTAGTTAAAATGTGGACCAAGGTACCATTTATTAGGTCATCCTACGTAGCATGGTAGCTACGTTTCCTGTTTGATATATATAATTGAAGGGCATGGGGGCAACCTTGATGTGATATTTGTGTCAGTTCAAACAATTTCCTTTCATGACAGATATTTGAATGTCCTTTTTTCATGAAAGAAAATAGGTAATGATGGGTACAACTCATCATTGATCAAACTATTGAGCTCCATCCATATATGCTTCAATGGTCTTTGTCTATAACGAGAAATAAAAAATCAAACAATTAATAGATCAGAAAATTTTGGTGAAAGCGTGTCAAAATTAGACCACCCGTCAAGTCTCCATACATATTTCGGTGATCAGATCTCACCCCCCGATCGCCCCCTGTTTTCATTATAATACGTGTTTTTTCTTCTCATCATTTTACTTTGTAATTCTCGATTTATTCAAACCATTTCTATTGCTTCCTGATAAGTATTTAAGTGCAAAACTCGTCCAAAAGTAATTATATGAAATTATATGAACATGTGTTGGCTGGCTTCGTAATTACTATTTTCTCGTGATTAATTTCCATAAAAATCGAAATTTAAAAAAAGGGACAAAAGGAAAATTTTATTTGGATTTGGACATACACTATTTGGATCTACACATAGAAAAAAAAGAAAAGTAAAAGCTACGATATAGCTTAATGCATGGACGTCACCTTGAACTTACACTCTAACCAATACATTTTCCTTTTGTTGTGTGTTTTTTCCTTAATCTTTATGGTGTGATGGTAAGTGTAACTGGAAATTTTGGAAGGTAGTGGTGTTGGTGTGCTGGCTATAAATGGATGCACGAGAGTGTGTGTAAAGAGGATGAAGCTTCGTGGAACTGAGGTTTCAGGCACCGACCACAACAGTAGCAGAAACCTCAATCAAAGGTTTCTTGTCATAAACTATTGTGGTGGTTAAGGGAATGCACGAGGAATGCCATTTACAAGATTCCTAGAGCACTGCTATTAAATCTAACAGAAACAGAGAAGCTTAATTAATTAATTTGGTTTAGGTTGTGCTAATTATAATCCATTATTGAACAACGTGAACTTAGTCTGTCTCTACACTAAAGCCAATGTAGAAACCCTATTAATTAATCACCTACACCTACTATTTTTATCTCTCTCGCATATTCTAAAAAAGTGTGATGTAAGTAACTAGCATTGATGTCTTAATGATGAGTGATAATCACTTATTTGTTATTGTAATAATAACATCCTCCTTACCGGGATATGGTCCCTACTATAAGAAAAAAAATATATTTAGTGGATTGAAATAAAACTAATTTTAATTCTTTAAATTTTATTTAATGTTATTTTTTAAAGAAAAAATATCATGCATTACTACTTTTAAACATTAATTTTAATGAATACAATTTGAGGGTAATTGTTTTTTGAATATCTCTTTATTCTATTTTTTTTATCACCAAATGATTGTCCTACCTCATTCACAAAGTAATATATGTATAAAAAGAAAAATAATATATATAATTAATATCTTGTAACTATGCCAAAAGTTATTAAGGAATGTTTAAAAATATTCTAGCTTGTGTTTGTATTCCAATAAGCGCTATTTATGCAAATAATGACTTGTTTGTTTTTGTGTATTTACAAATGGAGAAATAATATTTTAATGTACACAAATTTTTTATATTATTTAACACTACTTTTTCTTATTTTTTTTAAAAAATATATAAAAGTTCACTCTTTTATAATCATTTTATCTTATAATGTGTAAAAGTAATGAAAACGTATGTCATCTTACGTTCGAAAGCGAAGTTTTACAAGGAATGCAACCTCAACCCTTTCTAATAACAAAATAACCTTACTCTTTCATAACCTTACTCTTTCATGTGTTATTGGTTCGGTTATTTCATGGCATACATAGGTTTAGGGAGAAATTAAAACGAAAAAATAAATCTAAATATAAAATTTAAAATATAACAATAATAATAATTTATGGTTAAAAGTAAAATAACAATTTTTCATTTTTATCAATTAAATTACTTTTTAATCTATCAACCTATCACGTTACTTATTAACTTTCATAATTTTTTATTTCAAATCATTTCATTTCTTGTTATATTTTTCTTAACCCAAATAAACTCACTTTCTTCTCAAATCCATTTTAAAAAACAAATGCACTTGTCAAAATTTTATTTATAAATCATACAAATTTAAGGAGACTAATATTAAATGAACTTAACCGTTCTTCTTAATTTGTATGAAAATGGTTATTTTTGCTTATAATTAAATTCGAAGATAGAATATATTATTACATCATAAAAAGATATAAATAAAAATAAAACAACGGTTTTTCATTCAAGAGAAATAAAATTAAAACTTACAACAAGACAATAAAAGAACATAATCAATTAAAAAATAAGCATAAAAAGGTATATTTTAAAAAATCTCTAAATAAAAAAATTGTTGCAAATTTTCTAAGAAAAAGGAACTATCACAAATTATTACCCACATTTGTTGATGTTAAAGGGTGAAAAATGAAACAAGTATATGAATCCTTATATTTCCATCTTTTTAAATACACTCATTGGTTTCTATGTATCGATCTCATTGAATACTAAATTCATCTCTTATTTTCTCCCTTTCTCTATCAAACAAACTCTTAAGCATAAAAAGGTATATTTTTATTCAAGAGAAATAAAATTAAAACGGACAACAAGACAAATAAAGAACATAATCAATTAAAAAATAAGCACAAAAAGGTATATTTTTAAAATGATCACTAAATAAAAAAACTGTTGCAAATTTTCTAACAAAAAGGAACTAACACAAATCAAACAAGCTCTTAAGCATGTGATTAGATGTTTAAATTTTAACTCTGTCGTATGAAAATGATTTAAAACAGAAAATCTGAATGGAGAATGAAAAATGTGAGAAGTGTTAAAAATATGATAATTAGCTTAATTTGGTGTATAAAGTATAAATGCAGCAGCATGCATAACCTCGAGGCTGGTTCTGGTACGAGTCAACTGAGTCAAGTGCATGTTGTTTTGGTTTTGTAGTTAACATCCCAAGAAGCTTTGATCTCTAGGCACGGGATTCAGATTCAGATTATGGTCTTCATCTTCCGCCATTTTTAACTATTGTCACTGTTTCAAACAAAACAACCAAAAAGGGAATAAAATATAATTAAACATCTAATTAACAAAATAAAACAAAAACAGTTGGTAGTGAATGATGAACGTGGTAACCAGATTTTTATTTATTTTTTATTTGATGCATACGACAAAATTGACATAACAAGTGAGTTTGAGTAGACGACAAATTTAGGATTTGTACCTTAGTACCATTTCCCGTAATTCTGATACGTCTTGGACTTCGGATTACATTATTATTCATATTAATTATTTTTTCAAGATCTCCCATATCCTCATCACCCACCCCAATTTTTTCTTTTTCCTTTTTTTCCCACTTCCTATAATAACTAATACACATTTCTCCTTTCTTATATATATGTATGGAGAATTCAACCTTAACTTTTATTAGGGTTAAATGGATCATGTCAATTTTGTTCTCTTCGTTAACCCAATACCATGATTTCAATCTTAATTTCCAGATTAAATATTTTTAAAAAATATTTGAGAGGTGAAACTCCTTATGATAGCGTTGAATAGAAGAAAGAAGTAAGACAAACAATGGTAAACTTGAGAACATTAAGTATAAACCCCAAAGTTAAATGAAACATGAAGAAGAAGATACATAAATTTAGTATATTAAGATTTTGAATTAAAAATAATGTTATAATCTATTCTATGTATATATATATTAGTAAACCAGAGTCAAATTCATCTTAATAACGGTTTAAATGGATATGATATAGAGTAGTATCACATGACATGGTTTATTTTGAGTGAAAAATATATGAGTAGTAGGTGAGATTAGATGTTTGATGATTATCTTCTTTCCCATATATATGGTTTTGCATGTTAAGTAAAGCTTAACCTCAAGTTCCTCGGGATGTTCTTGCAACTACCAAATCTAAATATAATTTTGTAAGCATTGCTTCATGTTTCGAAACATTGAATGGGATCTTGGAGAACGAAGATCGAGATCGAGATCAGTTTTAAGCATTGATGTTAACTGGCAAAAGCTATATAAATTGTAGTATATGATTTGTATCCACGAGTGGGTTAGTATCCAATCAAATCTAATATTAAAACAAGCTCTTGGTCCTAGATAAATTAGGTTATGTAACAATCCATGCATATTTTAGATGGTGCATGCATCGCTTTAATTGCCATCAATCACATAAAATGGAGATATCAATTTCTTACTAATTATTATATAAATATACTTAGTTCTTCCTTAGATGTCATACTTACACGATGTAATAAGAATCATTTATGTAAAAAAACTAGTGCCAATTAATTACGTTTTTTATCAAAAAAAATATTATATTATAAATGAAACACTTGGGTGATTCAATGTACTTAATTAGATACCTAAACGATTATGCATGTGTTGAATTATCTTGTATTGTGATTGTTATCGTGTATAGATATGATTGTGTGGTGGCAGAACTCATGGGGTATAAAATATTGGTCAAAGTAAAGGTAGAGCTATGCTTACTTTAAAGTGTTGATTTTATTTGGTTGTAAAAATAGATAAAATCTCGAATAAAATATTTTTTTTTTAGATGTTTAGATTTATTACCTTTAAAATATTATTTATAATGTGTTGTACAAGTTTTTTAAGATACAACAAGAATATTTTAAAACTTTTTGATGATATCAAAATTATCAAGAAACTCTAAAAAAGAATAAATATATCCGGAATAATAGAAGAATAACAAAAGAAAAGAGAGAACTAAATATATTTGAGAGAGAGATAAAAGAAAATGTGTTCTATGATTTTGGAAAAACACTAAATACATTTTATAGATAGAGGAATGATTCCAAGATGGACTAAAACCCATGACAATCCAAAAACACATTGCACCTTGTGATGGAAAGCAACTATCTTCACAATATTTGTGGCTATCAAGTCTTGCATAAGAGATCGTCCAACAACAACAAATTTGTTGCAACAATATCGAGTCACAAATTTATTTTAACGAGTTCAAACAAGAAACAAGTTCAACCACTAAAAAAGCTTCTATCAACATAAACTCGATCAATACAAGCTCAATCAACATAAAAAACAATGGAACTTTTGTAATATATTTATAACACAGATTTTATAATTGATATTATACTTAACTCGTTACTTGTAGTGTATTTTTTCTAGGAAAGTTATGAATGTAGTTATTTTAGTTTGTCAAGAGAAAAAATAGATTATGTTTTAATATATATTTATTTATCTGTTACACTCTCAAGAAAATAATTAAATGATCGATGTACAAGTAATTCGTGATGTTAATATTTTTAATCATGTGAATGAAAATATTTATGGGTGTATTCTATATAGATACTAAGATCGTCTTTAACATATTTTGCGTATCAAGCGATGACTATAAAACTTTGTTTGATAAACTTCTTCACCGCATCTACTTTGGTGCAAGTGAACATATGTTGCACCAATTCAACATCACATGTATAATTGTTCAATCCTTTTTACCCACATAAAAAAGTCCTACTCCCATAATTGATATCAACTACTACTTTACCTATTTTCTTATCCAATTCTCTTGATTATTAACTTTATTACTATCCATAATAATGCTAGTGACAAATTTAGACACAATTTTTTCTTCTATAATAAAAAATATTAATAGTCAATGCTAGTGTCCAATTTAGAATTTAATTAAAAGATTAATTATAATTTTTATTAATAAAAGATCATAATTTTTAGTTTATAAATTAATATATAAATTAATTATTATAGTGATTAATTATTGTTGGTGTCTAAAATTGATTGGTATTTAAAGATTTTTTTATAGTGAAGATAATGTTATAATTATTATAACATATTTAGATATTGTTTTTGTAAGTCAACTTATGGATAATTTATTTTTAGATCATTGTTTTGCAATTCTGGTAATTTATCTAAGTTTGTATTTCAAATCACAATTCAAGTTTTCAATCCAATTTTAAAAGGAAAAAAATCCTACCTATTTTATTTTCCATCCCATAATGGCAAGTTTGAGGAAGTTTCTAAATACAACACCCTTTTTCTAACTATACCTATGACATTTTTAATATAAATCCTAAAATCAACCCAAACCACCATTTTTGCTAACCACGCACTTGAATTTCTAGATAAGTTGGTTCACAAAAAGGAAATGATATGATTTGGAGTATTTTGTGATTCGGGATAGTGATTTGTGATTTGGAGTATTTCTAGATAAGCATTTTTAATAAAAAATATCTAATAAAAATTTATAGGTCATCAAATGATTAATTGTAATATGGCACCGAGTTAGTTTTTTTTTTTTGTCATCGTGACAAAGATAAGAGTTTTTCTTGAATTTTACTGTTTCTATTTATTTCCTTATTTTTATAAAATTGAATTAGGCAATCATAGAATAAGACTGAAAGAAAAATGATCCAACGTTCAAATAAAATACCAAAGATAGAGCAGCCATTTTAAAAGTTACAGGGGTGCAGGTAGCAATAAGTGGTGCAATAAGTGGTGCAATAAGTAAAATTAAGGTCTTTAGGCCTATAATAAGGTATTACAAGAAATCAAATTGGACTTCTTGGGCCGATTTTAAATTAGAATATGACGAGTGAAATGAGATAAAATATGGTAGAGTGTTTCATCCTACACCTCCAACATCTCATCCTGCACCTCCAAAAATTCCATTTTTAACCTTCTGACATATCCACCTCCAACTTTTCAAAAAATTTTATTTTTTAATAAATATATTTTTATTTTCTTCTCTCTTTTATTAAAGACACTTTAATAAATACATTTTTATTTTTTTCTCTTTCTTATTAAAGTTCCTCTGCACCATTTTAATAATAATCTAATTTAATTTAAAATTTAAATATTATTTAATATAATTTTATATTTTAATAATTATTAAAATATGATTTATATCATAATAATAGTTATATTAAATATATAAAAATCAAATAACAAAATAAAAGTAATAATGATAAAAATAAAAAATAAAATAACAATAACAATAATATAATATTTGCTTTAATATATTCAAATATATTAAATTATATTAAAATATTACAATAAATTAAAGAGTTATTAAATTTTAAATAAAAAAAAAAATTTTAAAAACTTATTTATTGGATAGTTTTTTATTTAAAATATAATATATATTTTTATAATAGTTTTATTAAAATTACTAAAAATAATAATAATAAAAATAATAATAATATTTAAAATCACATTTAATATATTTAAATATGTTAAATTATATTAAATTATTAAATTAAATTAAATAATTATTAAAATTAAATAAAAAACAAAATTTTGAAAACTTATCGGATACCCATATCCGATTCATACGTTATCGGATTTCTATATCCGATTAAGAAATTTTAAATTTATTTTCTATTTAAATTTTAATAATTATTTAATTAAATTAACATTTTAATATAATATAATATATTTAAGTATCTTTTATGTGATTTTCAATACTATTTTTATTTTTATTATTATTAACTTTATTTTAATTATTTTATTTTACTTTTTTAATAAAA
This sequence comes from Vigna umbellata, assembly GCF_029865625.1. NCBI lineage: Eukaryota > Viridiplantae > Streptophyta > Magnoliopsida > Fabales > Fabaceae > Vigna > Vigna umbellata. The sequence goes on along the minus strand of NC_142168.1, from coordinate 60,326,550 downwards.
TTATTATAAAATATAAATAATATTTTAATAATATTAAATTAGAAAGATATAATAAATAATAATATTATTTTTAATTAAATTAAATATTTAGTAAATTTAAAAAAAAAACTATTAACATATTTTACGGTATCCAATAAATAAGTTTTTAAAAATTTTGTTTTTATTCAAAATTTAATAACTGTTTAATTTATTGTAATATTTTAATATAATTTAATATATTTGAATATATTAAAGCAAATTTAATATTATTGTTATTATTATTTTATTTTTTTATTTTTATCATTATTACTTTTATTTTAGTTATTTGATTTTTATATATTTAATATAACTATTATTATGATATAAATCATATTTTAATAATTATTAAATATAAAATTATATTAAATAATATTTAAATTTTAAATTAAATTAGATTATTATTAAAATGGTGCAGAGGAACTTTAATAAGAAAGAGGAAAAAATAAAAATGTATTTATTAAAGTGTCTTTAATAAGAGAGAGAAGAAAATAAAAATATATTTATTAAAAAATAAAATTTTTTGAAAAGTTGGAGGTGCATATGTCAGAAGGTTAAAAATGGAATTTTTGGAGGTGCAGGATGAGATGTTGGAGGTGTAGGATGAAACACTCAATATGGTAAGAACAACAAGTATTTAAAAATAGAAAAAAATTATAATTACATCAAGACATGCGTATTTCTTTATTTAGTATCTAACATACCTTTTTGACAAAAACATATCTAATTTGGCTGCATTCCACGAAAGGGAAAAAATTTTCCCACTTTTTTTTTCAATCGACTTAAAAACATAAGTTATTCACTCTTGCCGCCAAGTCACCCTATAACAATTAATTATTTAAAATCAGATTTGGTAATAATTTAGAAGAGGAAATAAAAGAAGAAAAAGAATAAAGTGTTAGAAGAGGGAATGAAATTTAGAAAAAGAAATAAAATATTAAAAATCTTTTATATGAAAATGTTATAGTAATATTTTGTTATCTTTAGAAGTGAAGTCCACTTTCACTTTATTTTAATCTAAGCCCATCGCCGCTGTTGTACTTTCAGTTTCAGTTCTTTCTTTCTTTCTGCTAGGTTAGGTTTTTCTCTTATTCTCTTTTTCTTCCTCTCTGTTTTGTTCGTGACGGATTCGACCAAGCAGAAAGTGTCACTCACTCACTCACCTGGGACCTTCGATTCATTCCAATGGCAACCAAGTTCGGCTTAGCCGGCGGCATTCCCGAACGCAAGGTTCGTCCAATATGGGACGCCATTGATTCCCGCCAGTTCAAGAACGCGCTCAAGCATGTCACCACGCTCCTCGCTAAACACCCTAATTCCCCCTACGCTCTCGTAAGAACCCTAATTCTCACCTTCATTGCATTCATTCTTCGTTCTTTTCCAACTCACGTTGTCTTCGTGCTCCTGCTTTTCCATTCAGGCTCTCAAAGCGCTCGTGATTGAACGGATGGGGAAGCCTGACGAGGCCTTTTCCGTTGCGCTCAATGCTAAGGAGCTTCTCTACGCGAACGATTCTCTGCTGATGGACGATCTCACCCTTAGCACGCTTCAGATTGTGTTTCAGCGACTGGATCACTGTTAGTCTCTTATTTTATTTTTATTTTTTTGCTTATTGCTGTTACCATTATTGTTTTTGTTGCATACAATGTTTTAAGATTGAAAGTAGAGATTGAACTGGCCAGAACTTCGAGATATTTGTCGGTTCAACTTACTTAGTTTGATGCTTTGTAACAACTAAACTTACATTTTCTATTAAATCTTACAATCTACCTACATTTTGTTTTGGTTCTTTCGTTGTGTTTTAATCCTAATGTTCGAATTCGTGGCTCTTTCCATGCCGTTGCTTAGCTTTGTTAAATCCTGAGATGCTTAAAAAGTCAGAGACTAGAATAATAAACACTAGGAATAAAATAAAAATTGTGGTCTCTGAATTAATTATTGATAACAACTATGTAACAACGAGGAATAATGAAAAAAAAACATGACAGGGATTATTGAAAAGAAGGTAAAGGGATGACAATGAAAAAGTGGATTAATTACATGGATCTAGAACATATTTTAGCCTAGCAAATAAACATGGCTATTTATTTAATTGGTTATTTGTGTGTTGGTTAACCAGAGTTTGTGTTTCTGCAGTGGACTTGGCTACTGGGTGTTATGAACATGCCTGTAGTAAATTCCCTGGTAACTTGGAACTAATGATGGGGCTGTTTAACTGCTATGTTCGAGAGTATTCGTTTGTGAAGCAACAACAGGTTTGTGTTTGCATGTATGAATGTATGTTTATGTTATATATATATATATATATATATATATATATATTTATTTAATTTTAAAATTTATGTTTTTCTGTTGTCTAATTGGCAGACAGCTATCAAAATGTATAAGCTTGTTGGAGAAGAAAGGTTTCTTCTTTGGGCAGTTTGTAGCATCCAATTGCAGGTTCTCCCCAGTTCAATTTTTAACTCTAAATTATCTTTTGCAGTGTCTATTAAAAGAGTTTATTTGAATGCACTGTCAATTTGAAAGGGGATAAACATGATCAGAATGTGAAATTTCATGATATGATGGATTGATAAGAAAATAAAGTATATTTCAAATGTCATGATCACTGCTAGTACATTAGTTGTAAGTTGGTATCTTTACAGTTAGTGGTGGCCTATATTTTAGTTTTTTTTTTTTTTTTTTTTTTTTTCATTTCTGTTATTCATTTTAGAATGGCCATAGGTTTAGTTAACTGTTGATTTTTTTCCCTTTTCCTGTTTCTTTTTCATAGTAGTTGTTATTAAGTATGTGCTTAATAAGTCTGTATATTTTTTGGCTTCTTTACTGCTCAGTTTCCAGTACATAATTCTTCAAAGAACATGCAAACTCTAGGGAAGAAAAGTTATGTAGTGCATGAGATTTGTAGTTCGCACCAGACATTTTTACACTATGCAATAAAACAATATAGTTTTAAGATGTTTTACATCAAGCTTGTGTTGATATCAAGGGATGTCTGACACCAGACTGCTGATCTATGTTGCTGCTGATTGCAGTATTTCAACAATTTGATCTGGGTTTCAGGTTCAAGTTTTGGTCTCATTCATGATGAAACTGTATAAGTGTCTTAAACATATGTGAATCACGATTCAGTTATGAACTTAGTCATATTGCATTGCCTGTATTGCAAATAATATCCAACTGAAAGTCTTTGAAGCAATAACCATCAATTTCATTTATTATGTTGCAATAAGATGGTTTTGAGTTGGGAACTTTTGTTGATATCAATATTTGTTTGATAACATAAAGCAAACTTCTAATTGCCCTTGTGCTACTTGTTTATAACTTGGCTTTAAAACATGCCGTACCTTATGCATCTAGGTTCCTTGTGAAATTTTCAAAATCAATAGTTCATTAATGTGACATTCTTTGTATTTTTTGTTCAGATATATTAAATTATTCATAGTGTTGGGCTTGATATTTATTCACTTAGAAAACATTTTATTTACTTATTTTATGGGAACTGGGCTATTCATAGGTACTTTGTGGCAGTGGAGAAGACAAGCTTTTATTTTTAGCTGAAGGCTTACTTAAGAAACATGTAGCTTCACATAGCTTACAAGAGCCCGAAGGTGATTTTCTAATGCTATTGGTTATTTTGATAAAAATAAATTCATCTAGATTGAAGGAGAAGATAACACAAATTTGAAAATAAGATATCCTCCTAAGCAATGAAAATACAAACGTAAGAGATAAAATCATCAAAGAAGCAAAGATAACCAATATGTACACATGTATGAGGAAAACCTTTATAACAAAACCACCAACTTTACGTTAAGTAGAAGCCAAACACCTCATCTTATCCCAAAAGAAGTTGCTCACTTGGGAAGCTTCCAAGAGCTGAGAATTACATTCCAACCAAATGCTCTAATCTATGAAGATCGAACATGCCTCTTAAATGGTGTGTCCTTGTGTTCAACATGGTCGAACATTGACTCGCATTTGACCCTGTACGACATGTATCGGTGAAGTGTTCAATTTGAATAATGTTTTGTTGGGTCTATGACATAGTTTTAACATGGTTTCAACACAATGTTAACAAGGATAGATACAATGATTTTCCAAAATATTAGAAACTTGTTGAGTAAGTTTCTATATGATTATAGAAGTGAGAAGAAAATTTTATATAATAAGAAATATTTAGATTATATATGTATTATTAGGAATGTATTTATGTATTCTCGTATCATATCTTCATATAATGTGGAATTTTTTGAAGTTCTTAATTTGTGTTTAAATGAATCTTAGCTAAAGTATCTTTTTCAATGATGATGATGATCAAGAGGGGAATGGAATGTCTTAAATGAATAAGACTCTTTTCACTTTTTGAATTTTAGATAAATGGATTAGATTCATTTATGTATTAGTTGACAATATGTTTAGATTGTTATATGTGGCTAACCTTTTTATAGATGGTTTTGAATATATAAATCTTGATCGTGCCATACATTTTGGAGATTATGCATATCATAGTATCTGTGTCCATTGTCCATATTAGTATGCGTGCTACATAGGCTCTGACTTGTAAGCATTAGCATATACTGCACCAGTGTTATCGAATTTTGGCCATGGTGGAAACTGTTAGAGGTTTCCCAACCTGTTGCCACAACAAGGCAGTGGTGAATCAGGTTTTCCGTGGTGGTCCATGGCGGCTGGTGGTGGCGGAACGGTCATGTGGGAAAAAGCAGGCTGGAAGAAGAACTTAACAAAAGAGAAGAGAAGAAATGGGTAGTTGAGGCTTGGAGAAAAAGAACAGCAGATGCAAGAGACATGGCAGTGGCGGCAAGGGAGAAAGAAGTGATAACCAGCAGCAAAAAGCCTAATTGCATCCATAGTTTTATGAATTTTGTAAAATAAGGTAAGAATTTGGGCCAAGCCCACTAAAAAAATTATTTAATCTAACCTAATGTACAAAACTCCTTTTACCGTCCGTTACTGCATTCACCAGCAGCTGCAGTAAAATTTTATTTAACCTAAAACAATCCCTCCTCTCCCTTTTGCCTTTGCCCACCTACAACCACTACTTCTGTTACTGACTGTCGCTGACTTCCGACAGCCGCTGTGCGCCGCCAAGTCTTTTTCTTTTTCAATTTTGTTATTCTTTTTTCTACTTCTGTACTTTCACTATAATTATTTTGCAAAAAATATACCTATTTTCCAGCAACAATAATGGCCAATGATCGGGATAATTCAAGAGCATCTCACAAAAGTGACCTGGGTTGGAAACATTTTTACCCGATGGATGAATCAAATTTAAATACTACTGTTTGTAATTATTGTGGGAAAGTTATGAAAGGAGGAGTTATTAGAGCAAAAGAACATCTAATGGCAATGAAGGGTATTGTTGCTGCTTGCTCCAAGATTCAAAAAAATGCGAGAGAAGAACTTTGGAAATTATATAGAGAAAAAAAGGCTGTTCCTCCGTCACTCCTGGATATAATGCAGTCAATGATAATCATGAGAGTGAAGATGAAGTTGAAATTTCCACTGTTAGTAATGATAAAGGGAGAAATAGGAGTGGAAGAAAAGGACCAATGGATATGTTCTGTAGAAATCCAACTGCTTCATCAATATATGGCCCACAGCCAATGATAATCGTGAGAGTGAAGATGAAGTTGAAATTTCCACTGCCAGTAATGATAAAGGGAGAAATAGCAGTGGAAGAAATGGACCAATGGATATGTTCAGTAGAAATCCAACTGCTGCAATGGAGAAGAGAAAAAATGGAAAAACTAAGGCAAGCATCAAAGAGGCATGTGACAAAATTTAAAGGCCTGAGTTCATCAATATATTTCTTGGTTTTGGTGCCAAGTAGGCTTGTCATTCAACCTTGTGAGGTTGAAAAGTTTTCAAGATATGATTGATGCCATAGGTGCTTATATGGACCTAATTTACCTGCTCCTACTTATCATGAAATCAGAGTTCCACTTCTCAACAAGGAAGTTGACTACACTGAGAAGTTGTTGCAGGATCATAAATTGCAGTGGAGCAAACATGGTTGTTCTATTATGTCAGATGCGTGGACTGACTGAAAGCAACGATGCTTGATTAACTTTTTGGTGAGCTCCCCTACAGGGACAATGTTTGTCAAGTCCATTGATGGTTCTAAATTTGTGAGACAGGAGGAAAACTATTTGAGATGCTTGATTCCCTTGTGGAGGAAATTGGAGAAGAAAATGTTAAGTTATAACAGATAATGGGAGCAATTATGTGTTTGGCTGGTAAGTTGTTGGAAGAGAAAATGCCCCATCTCTATTGGACTCCCTGTACTGCCCATTGTATAGATTTGATGCTTGAAGACATTGGAAACTTCCTTTGATAAAGAAGACAATTCAAAGAGGAATTAGTCTTGTTGGCTTTATCTATAGCCATTCTAGTATTTTGAGTTTGTTGAGACAATTTACAAATAAGAGGGAATTAGTAAGACATGTTATAACAATGCATGCTACCTCTTATTTATCATTACAAAGGTTGCACCAAGAGAAGGGAAATTTGAGAAAGATGTTCACATATGATGAATGGAGCAATAACAAGCTACTTAAGCTAAGGGGAGGGAGGCACAAACATTATTCTTATGCCTTCATTTTGGAATCATGTATTTGATCTCAAAGTCATGACTCCTCTTGTTCATGTGCTTCATCTAGTGAATGGGGAAAGAAAAGCAGCTATAGGCTATATATATGAGGCAATAGAGAAAGCCAAGGAAACAATAATGAAGTCATTCAACAACAATGCAAGTAAATACAATGATGTAGATCGCTGATAATAGATGAACTTGTCAACTTCATCGCCCCTTGCATACAGCTGGTCACTTTTTGAACCCAAAGTTCTATTATTCCAACCTAGACATGGAATATGATTTGGAGGTTACAAATGGATTGTGTGCTTGCATGAGGAGGTTGGTGCCAAGTAAAGATGTGCAGCAAAATTTTTTAGTTGAGTTGCCTCTTTATAAGAGTGTAAGTGGACTCTTTGGTGATGATTTTGCCAAACAATCAAGGAAGACCACAACTCCATGTGAGACACTTAAACGCTTTCTAAACTGCACAAAGATATAATGGTTACATTCTAAGTTACTTTTTTTGCTTTTGTAGCTCAATGGTGGAAGAATTATGGGCATGCAACTCCCAACTTACAAAAGCTAGCAATTAAGATTTTAAGTTTGACATGTAGTTCATCGGGATGTGAACGCAATTAGCGTGTTTTTGAGCAAGTAATAAGACATGACTGGTTTCATTATTATCTTCTTTAAAGAGTGAGGAAAGAAATTGATTCACATTTTACTTATTCATAATGCAGATTCATTCAAAGAAAAGGAATAGGTTGGACCACAAAAAGTTGCACGATTTGGTTTATATAATAGAGAACTTGCTCAAAGATACGTTATTAGGGATGAAGTAGACGCTATTGTATTGAATGAATGTAATGAATGGTTAGTGGGAGAAGTTGATGATAATAATGATAATAAAGTGTGTGGAAATGAGTTGGTTTTTTATGATGATCCCACTCCTAATTGGGCAGTTGTTTATGAAGCTTCAGGTATTGGAGAACTAGTAGTTTATACAAGGAGACAAGCAACCATTAAGTGGTGGTATTGTTATTGGATCTTCCCATGCTTCTAAGAAAGGTCCAGGTGCAATTCCAACTCGAACACCAATTGGGAAGGGTTAAATAGAAGACTCAAATTGGGGTTTAGAATGAATTGCATGATAGCACTGATTCTGAGTTTGAAAGATTACTTAACTTTGAGAAGAGTCTCTCAGAAGGTGAAGAGGAGGGATATGCCCGATGGATAATATTGAAGACTTTTGGAGAATTAAGAGAAAGAAACTCTCTTTTTCATATTATTATCTTCACACTAAACACATACTTATACAATAATGAAAAACAGTAATCAACAATAAACAGTAAACAGTAGGCTCCTACAGAGCCTATATCTAAAAACATATTACATTTCAACACTCCCCCTCAAGCTGGAGCATATAAGTCATATGCCCCAAGCTTGGAACATATGAATTGAATTCTAGGCCCCCTTAGAGATTTGGTCAACATGTCTCCGAGTTGTTCATTAGAATTGACAAATTCAGTAACCAGTTCCTTTGACAACAACTTCTCTCTAATAAAATGACAGTCAATTTCTATGTGTTTCGTCCTCTCATGAAACACAGGATTGGAGGAAATGTGTAGAGCTGCTTGATTGTCACAGTACAGTTTCATTTGCTCATTTTCACAAAACTTCAATTCTTGAAGAAGTTGTTTAATCCACACAAGTTCACATGTAGTCAGAGCCATAGATCGGTATTCAGCTTCAGCACTAGATCGAGCAACAACGTTTTGTTTCTTACTTTTCCAAGATACAAGGTTCCCACCAAGTAAAACACAATATCCTGTAGTAGATCTTCGATCAATTGGACTACCAGCCCAATCTGCATCGCAATATCCTTCGATCCGAGTGTTTCCCTTGTTCTCATACAATAGTCCCTGTCCTGGACTTCCTTTTATGTATCTGAGAATGCGAAGTACTGCATTCCAATGATCAACATGTGGATTTTGCATAAATTGACTCACAACTCCAACTGGATAAGAAAGATCAGGTCTTGTTATGGTAAGATAAATGAGTTTTCCAACTAGTCTTCTATATCTCTCTGGGTCTGAGAAAGGTTCACCCTGATCTGTCATTAACTTTTGATTTGGGTCCATGGGATTGTCAATGGGCTTGCAATTTGTCAGACCTGTTTCCTCTAAAATGTCAAGAGCATATTTCCTTTGTGAAATGATGACACCTTCTTTTGACTGTGCCACTTCAATACCAAGAAAATATTTTAGACGACCCAGATCTTTAGTTTGAAAGTGATTGAACAGATGATTCTTTAACTGATTAATTCTAGTGATGTCATTCCCTGTAATAACAATATCATCAACATACACCATGAGATAAACACATTTGTCAGGAGAATAGTGACCATAAAACACTGAATGATCCGCCTCACAACGTTTCAGTCCAAATTTTTGCACCACCTGACTAAATTTACCAAACCAAGCTCGAGGTGATTGCTTTAAGCCATAAAGGGAACGACGCAACTTACAAACTAATCCAGACTCCCCCTGAGCAACAAATCCAGGAGGTTGCTCCATGTATATCTCCTCTTCCAGATCACCATGAAGGAAGGCATTTTTAATGTCTAACTGATAAAGAGGCCAATGACGAATGACAGCCATAGCAAGAAAAATACGAACGGTACTGGTTTTAGCCACAGGAGAAAAAGTATCACAATAGTCTTGGCCATAAACTTGAGTATAGCCCTTAGCTACCAGTCGAGCTTTAAGGCGATCAATTTTACCAATAGGACCAACTTTAACAGTATAAATCCATCTACAACCAACAGGCTTCTTATCAGGAGGAAGAGGGACAAGATTCCAAGTGCCATTGTGTTCAAGTGCCTTCATCTCATCAACCATGGCTTGTCGCCATCCAGAATGAACAAGTGCCTCATGAATATTATTAGGAACCTTAGTCGATGATAATGAGGAAACAAAGGAGAAATATGTAGGAGACAAGTTATGATAACTCACAAAATTATAAATAGGATATGGATTGCGAGTAGAACGAATACCTTTACGAAGGGCAATGGGCCAGTTATCATCTGAATCAGTAGAAGGTGAGGATGATGAAGGATCCATGGTCTGAGGATCTGATGCAGAAGGATCTGAGTCTCGAGGATGGGTTCGACGTTGATATGTGATAAGAGGTGGAGGAACAATGTTATTTGGATTTTGATTTTGAGGTACAGAATCAGGAATAATTAGAGGATCACATGTTGGTAAAGGAAACATTTGTTGAACAGAGGAACGATCCTCCATGGAGGAAGAAAAAAAAGGTGTATCCTCAAAGAATGTGACATCAGCTGACATATAATATCTCTTTGTGGAGGGAGAATAACATCTATACCCTTTCTGAAGACGAGAGTATCCTAAGAAAACACATTTGATAGCTTTTGCTGAGAGCTTATCAAGACCTGGAGAAACATTATGAACAAAACACATACACCCAAATACACGTGGGGAAACATGGTATAAATTGTCGTTGGGAAAAATGACAGAGTGAGGAATTTTATTATTAAGAGAGGAAGAAGGCATCCTATTGATAAGAAAACAGGCAGTGAGGACTGCATCGCCCCAATGATGTACAGGAACATTAGTATTCAACATTAAGGAACGTGCAGTTTCAATGAGATGTCTATTCTTTCTTTCTGCAATGCCATTTTGTTGTGGAGTGTGAGGACAGGTTGACTGGTGTAAAATTCCTTGGGAAGATAAGAATGAAGAAAATGCTAGAGAGAAGTATTCCTTAGCATTATCACTTCGAAGAATTTTAATTGTCTTCCCAAATTGGTTCTTAATTTCAATAAAAAAGGACTTGAATATGGACAAAAGTTCAGATCTCTCTTTCATTAAATAAACCCAAGTACATCGAGAGAATTCATCAATAAAGGTTACAAAATAATTAAAACCAAATGAAGTAACACGACTTGGTCCCCAAATATCTGAATGAATTATTGAAAAAGGAAAATCACACTGTGTCTCAGATCTTTTAGGATAGGAAGATCTAACATGTTTTCCTAATTGACAAGATTCACAATCTAAGACTTGGATGTTTTTGAGACTTGGAACCATCATCTTCAACTTGAACAAACTTGGATGGCCTAGACGATCATGCAGAAGTTTGGGGGATGAAGTGGTAAAGCAGGAAACTGAGGAATGAGGTTTTAAAAAATAAAGTCCTTGAGACTCATGTCCTTCTCCAATCAGACGACCTGTCCCATGTTCCTGTATAACAAAAGAATTGGCCGTAAAGGTTATGGAACAATTTAAGGTACGAGTCAACTGACTCAAAGAGATTAAATTGTATGGACAATTGGGAACATATAACACAGAATTTAAACTTAGTGAAGGAGATAAGGAAACTGTTCCAATTCCCTGAGATTTCACTTTTGATCCATTGGCAACGGTAATGAGATGAGGAATTCTTGGAGAAGACAATGAAGAAAATGAAGAAATGTTACCAGAGATATGGTCTGAGGCACCTGAGTCCAGAATCCATGGATTATGACCTTCCACAGATTGAGATAAGCTGGCTGTAGGCACACTAGTCATGACAGAGGATTGGCCAGGATTAGACGGTTTTCCAGACTTGTAACGTAAAAATTCTTCATATTCTTCATTTGAAATTCTGGATTCTAGATCACCAGATTTAGACACATGAGCAACTTTGTCTGGATATCCATGTAGAACATAACATTTGTCTCGAGTATGGCCTAGTTTCTTACAGTATGTGCATTGAGGAGGAGGACGTATGCTACGACCACCACGTCCTCGGTTGCTTCTGCCTCCTCCTCTTCCTTGTGGCACTCTTCTTCCTTGTGGCATTATCATAGCTGATGTTCCAATAACATCGATTGAATTCTCATCTTTCACCAATGGAGGTACTCGAAGAAGTCGAGTAACCAAACCATCCATTGAAGGGATTTGATCACCAGCTAAAACTTGATCACGTACATGATCATAATCGGAGTGTAAGCTTCTCAGAATTAGGACCATGTAAAACTTGTCAAGCTTTTTATTGATCCCTTCTAATGAATCAGCTACAAAGAAGTTCTTTAATTCTTCTACAGCAGCCCGAGCCTTTGCTATATGAGAAACCATGTCATGGTTGACTTGTTTTAGAGAAGCTACTCTTTGGGTTGCATCAAAAAGACGTTGTACATCATTAGCAAAAATATCTTCTGCCCTTTTCCAGAATGATGAACATGTTTTATAGGGTCTCAAGATATCTAAAACCTCTTGCTCCACTGACTGCCATAAAATTGCGCATAACTGAAAATCCAATTTTTGCCATTGAGATTTTTCTTCATCTGGAACCATAGAGATATCTTGTTCTAGATGATCATGGTGTCCTTGACCAAGAAACCATAATTCCACAGCAGAAGACCAAGATAAATAATTTTTCCAGTTGAGTTTTGCAGATGTGATGATAGGAGTTGCAGATAGAGAGGAATTAATTGCAGTAGATGCCATTACAGATCGGAAAATGAACCAGACTTGGAGAGATATTCAACTATTGGGAGAGAGAAAACCCTAGGTATCAATTACACCCACTGAAACAGGGAAGTAAGGTCAGATATAGGCTCAGGAGAGTGAGGCGAGCGGAACCCTAGATGCGCGGTGAAATTCCGACCAGCGTAGGGCGGCGCGTGAACAGTACGCGCGCGAGATCTGGCGGGCTGCGGCGGCGCGTGACGGCGCGTGAGGGCGATGCAGGGACGGCGACCACAAGGGTTGGGTCGCGCTCACGGAGGCGCACAAAACCCCTAAATTTTCCTGAGAAAATGGGGTACCGGCGGCGGCGGTGGCGGCGGCGGCGGCGGCGGCGGCAGCGGCGGCGGCGGCGGCGGCGGCGGCGGCGGCAGCGACTGGTGGTTGATGGCGTCTACAGAATAGAGCCCCGGTGCTTGGCTCTGATACCATTTTGGAGAATTAAGAGAAAGAAACTCTCTTACTTTCATATTATTATCTTCACACTAAACACATACTTATACAATAATGAAAAACAGTAATCAACAATAAACAGTAAACAGTAGGCTCCTACAGAGCCTATATCTAAAAACATATTACATTTCAACAAAGACTATGTTGGGATTGAAGAAGAATATGATGATTAGAAACTTAATATATTTATTTTATGGTTTGTTGTTATTTTATGTTTTGAACTTCAAATTTGTGGTGTTTTGATACGATGTTATTATTATTTGAATTTTTAGACATAATATAATTACTTTTGCATTAGAATTATATGTGGTGGTATTGTATTTCTTTTGACTGCTATGTTTCTGCCATAACCCGTTATGGTTTCCATTATAATTTTATAAAGGATATCTGGGTTGCTGATATTTTCCAGTTATCTGATATCGATAAGACTGTACTGCACATTGCTAGAACTGTTGACCTTTTTCACTTTCACCAAAACCAGCAAACTGCTCTTCAAATACTGGTAGAAGGTCCTTTGACACATCTGATATTTTCCAAAGGTGCTAAACAAAGATCATAAAATCCAGCTACAGATCAGTGTCAAATTTCATGTGGAACTGACCCTTAGCTTGTAACACTCCTTGCAACTCGATGAAATAGCATTGTGATACAGGGACTTGTGTACTAACAGAGTATACTTTTATATGTAGATTGTTTAGTGATTAATTAGTCAGAGTTAGCCAACTGTCATATAACAGTTGGATGCAGTTAATTGGGTTATCAATTTGTCATTCTTTTTTACAGCTGGAGTTAGTTGGGCTTAGGTCTATCTTGTAGCCCAAGTTATTCTGTTGGAGTTAGATAGCCAACTGTGATTCTGTTATGACTGTTGGAGTCAGTTGGGTTCGCCAGTTTTCTTTCTATTATGGCAGCTGGAGTTAGTTGGTCTTAGATCTAGCATGTAGCTCAAGCTATTCCTATGTATATATAACTGTGTTGTTAGCTCTTGTGTAATTAATTCAATTTTATATTTAATAAGACTTCATTTTCCTTTTTCTCTCATTTCTGAATTCTTTATGGTATTAGTAATTCTATTATGGAGAACTTTTCAAATAAAGTGTGGCCTTAGGGGAGAGGAGCTTTAGACTTTGAAATAGGTTTATCAATATGGAGCTTTAGGCTTCCCACTTTCTGGATGAATGATTTTCATTATGAAACCATAGAAGGGGGTCAAGAGACCAAATTCTTTTTATCTGGACCAGAAGATAATATAACAAAGTCAAGAAGGCTCAAAATGGACTCCAACTCGAAGGATTCCTTATCATTTAAGTAACAATAGGTGAAAATTCCAAGAAATAGTAGAATCTTTAATTGAACACTAATTAGTGTTTAAGCAGAAAGATGAAAAAGACACGAAAAACCCTTTCTAGAAGAGGAATGTCCTGTGCTCATTCCTTCTTATCTATTATGATCAACCATTAATCTTTCTCGTGTAATTGAGTATACCATGTGTGCTTGTTTTAAATCTTTGAAATTGGTTGCAGCTCTTACAATCTACATTTCTATATTGGAACGACAAGCTAAGTTTGGGGATGCCTTAGAAATTCTGTCTGGGAAATTGGGATCACTTTTGATGATTGAAGTTGATAAGCTACGGATGCAGGTAATCTCAATAGTTCTCTTCGAACTTTCTAATTTGTGTTTAGGTTTTATGTTCTGACTTTCATACATTGTTTGTTGAGTATAAATGACCATCTAGTTAAATTAAGGGTACATTGGTATGTGTATGTTGCTCATTGGAAAGTCATAATCATGCAAATTAGTATGTTCCATAATATTCCGTTCTGTATGGTATTATCATGATTTAATATTTGGAAATTGACCTTCAAGGCAAATTCTTCTTCAAATGTCTATTCAGAAATGAAAATCTGCACGGAAGTGGATTTTTAGATTCAAGCTATAATTTATTATTGAAAGTGCGTTTTTTTCAAGGATTGTAGGAAAAAATATTGGCTTTTAATTATGAAACACATCAGACGTATATAAGGAGTCAGAGATTTGCGAAATGTACTAAACTGAAAAATGTTGTTAGGCCTTAGAGGAAGTTTTGAACTTCCAATGTTTAACCTTAGAGGAACCTTTGAACTTCTAATGCACATAATAACATTGAAGTATGCTGCACTGGAAAAAACACCATAAGACTAAGTCTTTTGTACCCTTTTAGCTGTATTGAAGGATAAACCATTAGGAAAATTTAATTTGCTTTGTGCTAGGTTTGTTTTGATGGCTTTATGTGGCGTTCTTCACATATTTTCTTTCAATATTTTCCCTGTTTGAAATGCAGATTAATGAAAATCTTTTTTCTGATTTCAATTTTACTTTTCAGTATTGTTCTATCTTACCCTCCTTTATGTTTTCTTTCCTTCCAATTCCAATATTGTTATTCTTTTATGGAATAGAAAAAAATCAGCAGAAATCAGAAGATTTTTCTTTTCTTATTTGACTTCTCTTATCAACCTCTATACTTTGACTTTAAGTTGACAGGGGAGACTTCTGGCTCGGGCAGGGGACTACACTGCAGCGGCTGATATCTTTAACAAAATTCTGGAGTTATGGTATGCCTGGGTTTTGCCCCTATTGTTTATACATAAAAAATAAAAAATTAAAATTGTTCACTGGTGGTAGATGTTAATGGATAAAAGTGTTATTGGTTTTATCAACAGTATCATTAACACAATGTGTGTAAAGTCTGCTAAAAGTTGAATATGGAATAACCTACTATTATATCTATTCTAGCATCTTCTTTTCCCTTTTGGTAATTCTGTACTTTTACATAGTTCAATGTTCATGTTAGCCAGGTCTTTAGAGGTAAACTTATGGACTAGTAGTAGGAAGGTGGGTTCTGAATTGTTTAATAACCTGTGGCATGTAGGCTACAGAAGTCTCAAAGCTTGACTGTCCACGAGATGAACTCTTATTCTGTCATTGGCTGTGAAGCAAACTTGATTTTCATGATATTAATTTTCAATTGTAACACAGAAATTGTAAACTGTACTATTGACTTTCAACTGTTCTTTGTTCTTGTTTCTTATCGAAATTTGTGTTGTTGAGCATACTTAAGATTAAAAAGAGAGAAAAAATATATTTTGGAGGGTTTGAAAGACTCCTCTTATGATCTTCTATTTATAATGATAGAATTATGATACAACGGGAAGATGAAAGATCACTAGACTGCCCTAGACTCCTAGGCATAGAACTAGGTACAGCTGGAAGAGGTTTTCGACACAATATCCCCTACTTTAGACTTAATAATTACTCTAACATACATAGATTTAATAATTATTCTAACAAGAATGAAATTTTATGTTGTACTCTAAGATATGGCTGACTTGTCAATGTAGTTGTGAAGTGATTTTAAAATGTTTGTCCTGAGTTAAACTCATTCATGGTTTTCTTTATGCACGTCTCTTATTTTTGTTCCCAATTTTTTTCTTCCATTGATATTGTTTCATCGTTTGGCAGCCCTGATGACTGGGAGGGTTTCCTTCAGTACCTAGGCTGTTTGTTAGAAGATGATAGTATTTGGTGTGATGAGGCTGTTAATGATCCGGTTCATCCCCCAAAGTTTGTCAACTGCAAAGTCTCACACTTGACGGAAGAACAGGTGAATGTTTAGTCTATGGTCGCCATTATTTGTCATTTATTTATGCATAGAGTGACCATTGATTATTTTCACAGAATTTGATTCCTGAATAATTGCAAACTACTATATGAATGCAGTTTGACCGTCAAATATCAATCGCTTCCACATGTGTACAAAAGTTGCTAGCAGATACTGTTAATAACTTGATAAGGTGTCCATACCTGGCAACTATAGAAATTGAGCGAAGAAAGCATTTGTATGGGAAAAGAAATGCTGACGATGTAATGGATGGCATTGTGCAATACTTTTGCAGGTACGTTATGGTGCAGAAGTAATCATTCCTGTGATTTCTTTATTTCCTTTTGAATATCTTGCATGTGAAGTGCTTTACGGGAATGACATTTGACATTGACTAATGCTACTGGGGAAAATCCAATGGATTTTAAAGTCTAGGTTTGTGGGTTCAGATCTATTTATTCGAGGGCTTAGTTTTTTTAATAATTGTAAAGTGTGAAAAAATCCATTTTGATTTCTTTATGTCTGCATTTCTTTTGTTCTATTCGAATATTTCAATTCTGTGCCATTTGCCTACTTTTGTGGAGGTTTTTAACATGATTTTCTGTTTTAGGATTAACTAGCTGTATTAGTTATTCTTCTTTAGTAATGTTGTCCCTTGTACTTTTAAAGTAATGCTTGTAAAAGTGAAGCTTTTACAATTTTTTTTGCTTAAGAACTCTGCTTAATTTTTCACAGGTTTGGTCACTTGGGCTGCTTTACGTCCGATGTTGAAATGTTTGTTCAAGTGCTCACTGCTGATCAGAGGACAGAACTTTTGGAGAAGTTAATGAAAGTTCAGGACACTTTATCAGCTCCACCAACCAAGGCTCTTGGGCTGTCTATAAGCTTTTTCAAAATTAAACAATTATTGCTTGGGGACATCTCCACACCTTGTGCAAGGGGTGGGTGTTGTATTGTTGCATACTAACTTGTCTGGATTAATTCTTTAAATCTTCTCATTGTTATTCCAATGCTCTGCCCTTTAAGATATATAAACCATGTCTGCATTATCACCTTACAAATTAAGCTTTTAGGGCTTGTTCTTTTGAGTGGATTTGAGGGGATTTGAAGATAAATTTTTTTGTCGTTTATTTGAGTGAATTTGGAGGTAAATGAGAGTGAATTTGGAAATAAAATTTGTGAGAATTAGTATAGAATTGTATTGACGTGACAAATTAAAAAAATTTATTTTCAAATTCACTCTCATTTGCCTCCAAATTCACTCAAATAAATGACAAAAAAATTTATTTTCAAATCCTCTCAAATCCCCTCAAATCCACTCAAAAGAACAAGGCCTTGGAGTTAGTCTTTCAGTGTTAGATCCTCTATAATCAAATGTAAGTAATTGAATCCTTTTGTTCATCGTGCTTTAATGAGTGAGCATGTATTTGATCCTCTAGCCCTAAGGATTATTTTAATGAACAGGAGAAATTATTGTTTGATACACCTAATATTCTGTCTATAAAATTTTTTAGTACATCCTAAAGATATACAAAAAAAAAAACAAATTTATTATCAGTAGTATTATAAACTGTCAAACTTCCTTTTTGTGTTCCATGTGTCACAATATGCTTGACTCTCCTTTTTATTTTTCTTTTGCATTTTAGAAGTGCAGGCCTCCTTGTTTGCTTCTCCTACCAATGCAGAGGATAGGGTCATTGTCTAGATTGTTTAATTCACTTCTAAGCTTGTTCATATCTTTTTGATTGAAATCATACTATCTGTTGAAGTTGATATCTATGTTTTCCATTCTTTTCTCCCACCTTCATAATGGCGCTCCTTCCTGATTATTTTATTCCAATATAATTTTCTTTCTTTTTGGATCTATCAGTGGAAACCTGTCTTGCAGTTCAGTCTGTGCTTCATATTTTAATTGTTAATGTAATGAATACAAACTATTCTAAACTTGTCTCAGATCTTGAGGCCTCTTGTGTTCAAATGTTTGAGATGTATTGCACAAACCTTCCACTTTCAAAAGATTTGGATCCACAGGAGGGCACATATGGTGAGGAGCTGCTTTCAATTATATGTAGCATTTTGGTCCAGGTATGTTGTATTAAATTTATATTTTGTAATGCACACTGAAAAAAAAAAGAAAAGTGAAGGTATTCTATTCTTATTATAGTTTTGATTCTTTTGGTTGACTCATGAATCTATATATTTTCCTACTTATTTTGGGTGGGGTGGGCAGTGCCAGGTCGGTAAGGAAACAAAAAAGATTTAATGTTAGGTTTCAAGGCTGTTGCTGTCAATGTAGAATGAGTAGAAATATTGACTAACTATTTCTTATTTTATGTATCAAACTCTTATAACAAAAGTCATTTGTCAATTTTGTCTGTTTTCTTTCCTTTTAAATTGATATTTTACCTCTGCTCTTGTCAGTTGTATCTTACTGTTTTTCTTCACTGATTTCTTGTTTTAAAAGAACCCAATTATGGCTTTAGTACGAGGGACTGACATGGGCCTACATGCTTAGTTTAACATTGAACTTGGTTTTAACTTATTAAGAGTTTCCCATATTGTATTCATTCCAAACCTGAGTCTTTTATTCATTCTATAGATTTTTTTTCATAAAAATAACTTAACCAA
The DNA here is from genome assembly GCF_029865625.1 of Vigna umbellata. Lineage (NCBI taxonomy): Eukaryota > Viridiplantae > Streptophyta > Magnoliopsida > Fabales > Fabaceae > Vigna > Vigna umbellata. Next base: position 60,307,679 of record NC_142168.1, on the reverse strand, counting down.
GTGTAGTAAGAGAATTTAAAACTACACTTTCTCAATTTAAATTCTTCAGTTTGCTTTTGAATTGTAGGATTCTAATGTGCAATATATGTGACATTGGTACTCATTTCATGGTTTATAAGTATGCATCATCTGATTTTTAACATTTCAAATATCTATACAATCATCTGACCACTGTTCACCTCTTCTTCTTGTTTGTATAGTTATTCTGGCGTACTAAAGACGTTGGTTATTTGGTTGAGGCAATTATGGTTTTGGAGTTCGGCTTGGCAATACGGAGGTTGGGATGACTGTTTTGCCTTATATATATATATTGGAATCTCCCATGAAAAATGTATTAACTTGAGAAAGCATTTCAATGTGTCTTGGGATATATTTGGCAAGTTCATTTTTGTGCCTTTATGTTAGTATATACTAGTTTGTGACACATGCTCAATACTGTAATAATACCATTGTGCATTTTTTTGAATTACTACATTTAGGAAAGCGAAATTGCAACTATATGATGTGTGAAAAAAAAAAAACTGTTATTGGGCTTCAGCTCATCATTTACAATTTAATATCAACATTTTTAGGATTTGTCTTGATTTTCAAGTTAGTATTACATGTTTTTTGCTGTCTTTTAAATTAGTTGACCGAATTAGATCTTTCCATATATATTATTTCTTGTATTTGAAGAGTTGAGTTTATCACTACAAGGTTACCTATAGGTACATGTTAGCTTTTGACTTATGAACCAATGGATGTTGCTATTTGTAATGGTACAGTGTATCGTTGACTTTCTCAGTTTCTTACTCCTTGTCTTGAATCAGATATGTGTCACAATACAAGATCTTGCTGTTGCATTTGTATAGCCACTGTGGTGCTCTTTCAGTGGCACATGAATGGTATGGTAATTCAATTTTATAATTTTACATTATTTCATAGAATGTCTGTCATGCTGATTGGTTTATGTACATGTATTTCTACTCCTATGACTAATTTCTTGCCACTATCTTATGTAAAGCATATTTTTCTTCTCTTCAGGTACAAGTCGCTGGATGTCAAAAATATCTTGATGGAAAGTATATTGCACCACATATTGCCTCAGATGTTGGTATCTCCTCTTTGGACCGAATTAAACAATCTGCTAAAAGATTACTTGAAGTTTATGGATGACCACTTCAGAGAATCTGCAGATTTAACGTTTCTTGCATATCGACATAGAAATTACTCAAAAGTATGTATACCAGATGCTTATAATTTCTAGAGACTTTCCATTGAGTTGCAGATGCTTATAATTTCTAGAGACTTTCCATTGAGTTGAATTACGTGGAGCATATATGAATGCATAAAGCTGCAATTGCAAGTTGGTTTTCTTTTTTGGAACCCTTTATGCATAAAGTGGTTTGATTATCTATGCTAAGTTACAGTATTCAAATATGAGAAGATCATCAATCTTCCTCTAGTGCCCCTCCCAAAAGTAAAAATTAATATGAAGCACAAAAGGGTTTTATCAACGTGGTTCTGCTCATGTTATTGTAAAAAAAGATGTACTCATTGCATGATAATTTTCTGTTCATGTCAGTTCTGATGTAATGTTAAAAGAACAATGTCATGGAGTTGATTTAATTGATGATGCAATGTGATATTCCAGGTAATTGAATTTGTCCAGTTTAAAGATAGGTTGCAACACTCTAGTCAGTATTTAGTGGCCCGAGTTGAAACATCCATTTTACAACTAAAGCAGAATGCCAATAACATTGAAGAAGAAGAGGTGATTCATGCTTGAATGTAGTCTATTTTATCACCTTTCTTGATAAACTTGAGTGGTAGGGTTAACCAGTTTAGATTTTTCTCAGGGTGTTCTTCAAGGTATGAAATGCGGTGTTCACTTCCTTGAGCTGTCTAAGGAGGTAGGGTCAAAGTCTTTGACCTTCAATGAGGACTTGCAGTCACGGCCCTGGTGGACACCATCTTCAGAGCAAAATTACCTTTTAGGTTAGCTTTTCAATCATATTTCTAGCTTAGGTTGTTGTATTCTTGCAACTTTTGGCACCAATATATTAAGCAAATATCGATCTGTGAAGTATGTGCTAAGTTATCTTATGTCAATTTGATGTCTTGGCTTCAATAAAAGGTAATGAAAGCTTATGCAGTACTTGTTACCTGTGTATGTTGTTGTTTCATTACAAGTAGTTTAACTTGATATTAAGTTGTTTCTTAACTTGGTTTCCTTGAGTAGATAGTTGTTAAGGGTTGGTGAGTATACAAGAGAAAGAGATATAGGAGGGAAAAAGAAGGGAGCCGAACGGTAGAGGACGTGGGCCAAAGGGTGGAGCACGATGGTCGAACGGTTAATAACAGGAAGCGAGCGGACGAGTTGATAGAAGGTGGAGAGGGACCTAGCCGAGCGGTAGAAGGAAGAGAGAAAGAGGACCGAACGGTTGGGAGCAGTGGGAAGCATCCTAACTGACACAACAATTAGGATGGGCGGGACATTTATTAGAATTTATGGTCGTATCTCAGGATATAATTACATATAGGCTAAATAAGGATAAAGATATTCTTACCAGATAATCATAATAAATAGACGTAATTATGATTATTCTTTACCTTTTCGGGAGGGAGTGATTAGGAATAAGATAGGGGAAACCTAGGGGGAAGGGTATGCTTTTGATAATTAGCTTTTGTAAGAGAGGTTATGCTCTCAGGTAACTGACGGAGATCCTGCTCCCAGTTATTGGTTGTTATCTTTGACTCAGTATTTCTATTCAATAACAGTGGTATATTCAGTAAATTTCCATTGTTCCTTATCATTGAGAGTGTGTGAGTGAGCCTGCAGGTTACGTCCCATACACGGGTACGTAACAATAGTCAATTTAGAGTGATTGGACAGACTTAAAGAATAGGGTTGCTTGTATGGAGGAATATGTGGGCTTGTAAATCTAAATAAAATGGAAAATTATGTGATTGGGCAATTCTTATAGCTAGTAGGGCTCAAACGTATGTGTATGTGTGTTTTTGTGGCGTATAACTGACTAAATGCAGTTCCAAATGTCATGGTTTGAGCTTCAGGTTGTAATCTGGTATTGTTTTTGTATTGTATATAAGTTTGTTGATCGCTGTAATATGCATAATGGATAGCCTTGTGTTTCAGGGCCATTTGAAGGGATTTCTTATTATCCGAAAGAAATATTGGTAGGTCAATCCTGTCCTTCATGTTTTGTGGTTGGTTTATGTTCTTTTCAGTAAAAAACTGAACTATCTATATGGGTCTTTTTTTCTCACACCCCCGCCTTTTATTGCATGGTTTGTCAATTGATGTAGACCAAAGATAGGGAAGCAATTTTAAAGAGAGTCGTTGAAAAGAAATCCCTACTTCCTCGGATGATCTATCTTTCGATTCAAAGTGCTTCAGTATCAGTCAAGGAGCATGCGGAGGTCAATGGTTCGGTTACCCCAGACATTACATCGGAGCTAAAATTGTTGCTGGAGTGCTATGCAGAATTTTTGGGCTTTTCTCTGACTGAAGCAATAGAAGTGGTCATGGGTTTCCATAATGAAGAAAGTTCTTTTGTGGTATGTTTGTTCAGTTTTTATGCTGCTGTTAAACTATTTTTTAATACAAAAGCTACATGATTATTTTTCCTCTCAGGAGCTGAACTGACGTAACTGTGCCATGATATAAACATATTTTATATTTGTATTAATAATATAGAAAATGATGCCTGGTGTTACAGAAAAATGAGCTGTGTGAGGTATTATCTTTCGGAGTTGTGAAACTGTTTAGGCTGTGTTCAAGTTATTTATTCTGCTTGAAATATCTTATCTTAAATGGGTGCTTCTTGGAACTTAATCCATCTCTTCAAAAAATGTTGGCAGGTTTCTGACTCCAACTTGATTGACTGGTTGAATTTCACTGTATTTTTAAATGCTTGGAGCTTGAGTTCCAATGAATTTGTTAATCCAGAAGGAAATGGATGTAGGCCTCGAATTTGGAATATCTTAGATTCTTTGCTGGAAAAGTATACTCTAGAGAAGATTAGGTCCATAGAGCCTCAGCTCTGCTCTCCTTGGAGTGGCATTGAACTTCTGATACAGTTAGTTACAGAACCTTTGGCGTGGCATGGACTTGTTATCCAATCTTGTCTGAGATCCTGTTTTCCATCTGGTAAAAAGAAAAAGAAAAGTGGATCAGCTTATCATCAGTCTAGCTCGAATATGGCTCATGCTATAACAGATTCTGTGGTGCATTTATCTCATGTGTTAGAGGATGTTATGAAATGGATTACTGAATGGATGAGAAAACCTGAAGATGAGAATATGGAGAACATTTTTTTCCTTCTTAACAAAGACGGGAATAATGATGGACCAGGGAAGGTCTTTCGCATGCTAGAAAAATTTATTTCCTCTGTGAACGACGCTGAATTTGGTGATCATATTTCCCCACCTCTCAAGTCTTGGAGTCCTGCTGATGTGGCCAGGAAAATGATTTCTGGGAAGCTTAGAGTACTCATGGAATTTGGAGACATATGTGACTCAAAATGGAAGTTATTACATTCTTTGAAACAGCAGATAGCTCAACTATGAAGAATCCTCCATATTATTTCTGCATGACAAACCGCTTATCAATTTGAAAATACATATATGAATGCCAGGGTTTGAGAAAATGTGTTTCTTTCCTGCTGTTATTTTCATTGCCTTCATCTACAGAATGCCATATTGGAAAAGCCTCTATGGAACAGTTATCATGGTTTGTGGCTAGCTCATTGTTCGCTTTTGTTTTTATGGTCCTTTTCTTGTAAAATTTTCTGGAGTGTACATTAAAATCACACCCACCCACCCCCTTTTGAGCTGTCGCCGGATTTTCGTAAGTGTAGTCTGAGCAGAAATTTTGGCAGTGTATTGATTCGAATTTTATTAATGAAAGTAAAATTATAAAATATTCTGATGATGATATATGCATCATTATTGCAAAATCCCATATTTGGTTAGTAACGGTGCAATTTTCATTCTCGAGAGTGAAATGTTCTCGTATATTGGCATTTTTATTAGTATTTCGCTTTATCTTTTATTGCGTTTATATTCCACTCTAAATTTAGTTAATTTTAATTTTTGCATTTATTCTATAACTTACCATGAATTTGGACTTTAAATATTTTTAAGTATGAGGACAAAGCTTGACAGAATCTGTATTTATATTTTTTCTTAATCTTAGAAATTTCGTTTTTATTTAACATAATCAATGAAATGGATTTCACATTTTTAAGAGTTGAGAAATGGTTCTTTATTGAAGTATACAGATTATTAAAGTAGGTTTGACTTTTTTAAATAGCATGTGATTAGAAGTTAAATCTCAACTGGTAGTATAAGACTTGTTAGTAGTTCTCTTGAAAAATCTCATATTTTAAATTTTTTCTTAAATGTGTAACAATAATGATATTTTGTTATTATTAGGAAAAAGGAAATATGTTGTTAGATGCATAAAATTCTCGTATAATAAATAAAATATTTAGTCAATATTTAGGAAAAACGAAACATGTCCGTAAATATATAATGTTGGCTTTTAGCTCTTAAAAAAAATTTTGCTTTTGTTTTTCATTTATGACAATGTAAAAAGGTCCCATTTGACGTGGTTTTGTAAGTGGGGGACTAAAAGGAGTTAGTTAATTAGGAGATTAAAAGATGAAAACATGAGCAATCACTTGGAAAAATGTCTTTTTAACAATTTTTTTTTATAACTTTTATATAAAATCTACATAATGATATGTGATTAATTCATTTTAAATATTTCTTTAAAAATAAATTTAAATAAATCAATAAAATAATAACATGTAACTTATTATTAAAAAAATGTTATAAAAATTTATTAACATATCATAATCTATTCACAAATTTCTAATTGAAAGAAACTATTCATAAAATGTTGCGACGGATCTATGACGTGAGCAATGACTTCCACGGAATTTTGTGTATCTACCATTTGCAATTGCATTTAATCAAATGATTTTAGTTAGGTAAATCACAAGGTTCACAATTTTAACTCAAGTGGGCTCATTTAACAAAAATTCAAGCAGAGGGGGAAAATAAATTTCTCTTTGGAAACTGTGTAGAGAGACTTGGCAAATACATAGGTATTAAGATCTGTGCATCGTACGCACGAATGAAATAAATACTAAAAATTCTTCTTCTACGGTGACCACTTCTGCTTTTTGTTTTTAAATTTCAAATGCTCAGAATATAATTCGGATGCTTTCGTAAGAGCTCCGATATTTGAACTTTTTTAAACGGTCTATTACAGTTCAAACTGAAAATGGTAATGTCACTAAATGGCTTTTATGATGCAAGTTTGATTTGGGGATGGTGCTTAGTTTCAAAGCTTTTGTTGGTTTGTACGTCTTACAAGTAAAAGTCACACACAGATTTGAAGGCTTTTTATTGGTCATCTGATATTATATTCAACCAACAACATTGAAACTTCATTTCCCAAGAATTTGAAAAAAAAACACTCTTGATGGCCACAGGACAACCTATGCTTTTGAACGAACCAAGCATCCAACCTATCCAATTATGATTGCTCCAAACAAAGCAACTTCGGTCATTACTTTCTTTTAAGGAATGGGTGCTAATAACTGAAACGTTAAAAGTTAAAAATAAAAAAAAATAGAAATTTTATAATATAATTTACTTTGAAGTTTCTATATTTAATTATATAATTTACTTTGGAGTTTTTATATATATTTTTTCTCAACTAACCGACACACGCACGGATTGTTTATTTTTATTTGTTAATAATCGTTTATAAAAATAATAAAGTAGGAAAATTATTATATACTAAGATATTATAAAAAATAGGTTACATTGTTATAATTGTAATTATTAAAATAGTTATATTATATGTTTGTTCGACTAAGTTCTTTTAGTTAGTTTTTTGGTCGAGCTAGCTAGGCTGAGCTCTCTTCAGACACACCTCTTCTAGGCTAAGCTCCTTCAAACCAAACTTCCCGAGGCTAAGCTCACCAATATCAAATTCCTTCAAGCTTTGTTGTCTAGGTCAAGCTCCTCTAGTCTCAAGGTCAAGATATCTAAGCATATCTTTTTTAGGCTGACATCTTTTAGGTCGAGCTTTATAAGCCGAGCTCTCCATCAAGGATAAACTCTCCATCAAGGCCAAGTTATCCTTCATGATCGAGCTCTCCCTCCAAGTCCAGCTCTCCCTCAAGGCTAAGCTCTCCCTTAAGCCAAGGTCCTCCAGGTCAAGCTTTATAGGTCGAGCTCCCTTAGCTTGAGCTCTTCTAGGCCAAGCTCCTCTAGGCCAAGCTCCTCTAGGCCGAGCTCCTCCAAGCAGAGTTATCCAAGGTCGAGCTCCAACAGACTGAGCTGTCCAAGCCAAGCTTCGCCAACTCAACTCTCCAAGGTCGAGCTCCTTTAACCAAGCTCTCTAAGCTCCTTTAGTCGAGCTTCTCCAAGGTTGAGCTCTTTAAGGTCGAGCTCCTTGAAAGATGAGGTCTTTCAACTGATCTCTTAGGGTTGAGCTCCTTCAGCCTCTAAGGTCGTGTTCCTTCAGCCGAGCTCTTCAAAGTCGTGCTCCTATAGCCAAGCTCTCCGAACTCCTTCAACCGAGCTCCTTCCTACAAGGTTGAGCTCTCCATGACTTCTGTAATATCCCGTTTTAGGATGTCACAATTAAAGTATAAAACACTCTATAACACCTACATGACCCATCGTCAAAACACTCAGCATCACCCCAAGCGACCCATCCATATTGTCTGACAACTGAGTTACACCCCTAAACGAGCTATTGTTTAATAACTCAGCTACACCCACAGACAACCTGTCCTCTAACAATTCAGTTACACCCAAAAAAGATCCATCGTCTAACAACTTAGTTACACCTCTAGATGACCCATCATCTAACAACTCAATTACAACCTGAGACTATTCGTCGTCTAACTGTTGACAAAAGAAAAGTTTTGATGATGATGATGTTTAGAGAAGTTTTGAAGACTTACATCATGGATCAATTCAAGATAGACATTTAAAATCAAATAATCTTGTTGTTGAAGTCTTGTACCCCCTAGACGTGTTTAGGCCCCTAGACGATCAAGAGTCTAGAATTCAAGTGTCTAACTACTCAAGTGTCTATGCACTTAAGCGTCTAACACCCGTGACGCATCTAAGACCTCAGATGGTCTAACACCCTAGATGGTCTATCATCCCATACAGTCTAACACTCAAGACCATCTCACACCCTAGAGAGTCTAACACTCTAGACGCATCTAACACCTTAAATGGTCTAACACCCCAGTCTGTTTAACATTCTAGATCGTCTAACACCTTAAATCGTTTAACACCCTAGATGCGTCTAACACGTAAACGGTCTAACACCTCGGACGCATCTAACATCCTAGACGGTCTAACACCCCAAACGTGTCTAACACCCCAAATAGTCTAACACTTAGACGGTCTAGCACTTAGACGGTCTAACACCCTAGATAGTTTAACACCTTAGACCATCTAACCCCCTAGATAGTCTAACTCCTCAGACCATCTAACACCCTAGAAGGTCTAACACCCTAAATGGTCTAGCACCTGGAACAGTTTAACACCCAAGACCGTCTAACACCCTAGCGATCTAACGCCCCAGGCTGTCTAACACCCAAGACCTTCTAACACTCAAATGGTCTAACACCCTAGACGGTTTAACACCTCAAACCATCTAACCCCTAGATAGTCTATCACTTCAGACCATCTAACACCTAGACGGTCTAACACCCCAAATGGTCTAGCACCCCAAACAGTTTAACACCCAAGACCGTCTAACACTTAGACACGTCTAACACCCGTGACGATCTAATGTCCCAGGCTTTCTAACACCCAAGACCGTCTAACACTTAGACGGTCTAACACCCTAGACAGTTTAACACCTCAGACCATCTAACACCCTAGACAATCTATCACCTCAAACCATCTAACACCCCAGACGGTCTAACACCCCAAATGGTCTAGCACCCCAAACGGTTTAACACTCAAGACCGTCTAACACTTAGACACGTCTAACACCCCTAACGATCGAACGCCCGAGGCTGTCTAACACCCAAGTGTTGGGTTATTGGGCTCCCTTCCTATGTGGAGAATAGACCCAAATAATGTGAACATTTATGTCTCACTAGGTCAAATAGAGATGAGTCAGATTAGTAGGGCACATTAGAGTCATTTGAAGAGAGGCAAAAGCCAAGTAAGAGAAAAAGAAAGAGAGAAAGTCATTCCCGCATAACCCTAAACCTGCACTGGTGTTTTTGTCGTTGTGAAGTCGTTCACTGTTGGATCGAGCTGATTTTTGGACAGCAGGTTCCAGACATATGGTTCTTCATCTTGACCGTTCGGATCGTCAATCGGAGGTCTAGATTGGGAGAAATCGGTCCCGCACCAGCAGCCCTGTTTTGGAGATTTTTCATCTTCTTTGTTCTCATTTGTAAACATTTGTGCTTATTTAGATTGGCTTATTGAACACATCATTTGGTGTTATTATTGGAGACTCTTTTGTACCCTATTATTGATCATAGTGGACTTTTCTTTGGTTTGGACGACTCGTAGTTTTTACCCTTGCATTGAGGGATTTTCCACGCTAAAAATTGTTGGTGTCTCTTTGTGCTTTGGATTCTATTTTTGTTCTATTTGTTTGGTGCTCCTCACATATTGTCGCAAGAAAGGGGGATTGAAATTCCGCTGCGTTATTATTGTTTGATAAGTTATTATATTTTTGGCCCTTTCCCCCATCACCAAGATCGTCTAACAATCAATAAACAAATTCACCTCATCTTGGTTTTGTATAGACTTTAAACATTCCGCTGTATATTTCTAACACCAAAAACTTAGTTACATCTTCAGACGACCCATCATTTAACAACTCAGTTACATCTCCAGACGACCCATCATTTAACAACTCAGTTACATCTCCAGACGACCCATCATCTAACAACTTAGTTACACCCTAGACAACCCATCAACTAACAACTCAGTTTCAAGCTTAAATCACAATACTACTAAAGAAAATTCTCTAGACTCCAAGTTTTCATGTTAAAACTAATTTATCACTTAAAGTATTCAATACACCAACCCAACTCTTACATGTTCCTCTAAACTGAGTGTGAAAAGGATTGAATAAAATAACAACTCGTAACATATTCAAAATTTCAAAAGTTGTTAAATGTCAAATCAGTATAATGAAAATGAAAAAAAGATCATGGTTTGGAACAAGTGTCATTCATGTACAATGGACAATTTTGAAATTTCTCTACGAGTAGTAGTGAGTAAATGACAACAAAACCTCATAAACACGCAACTGTCATATTTTCAAAGGGGACATTTTTGGAATTTCACTAGGGGCTTGTTTTCTGAGATAAATACTAATTAAATCTTAATATACTTTAAATAGAATTAATTTGGTCACTTTGGTTAAATTAATGTTAAGACCATTTGAGAGGTGACACGTTTTAAAATCTGGATCATATTTTATCTTACTGTCTTTCTAATTTGACATGGAGCATCTTTTAAATTTTGACACCACATAACGCCTTGCAAATGATTTAACACGTGACAACTTTAGTAGATTCTTTAACATCTTTATTATCACCTCTAGACTTACATACATCTTATTTTCTCAACTAAACACTTTTAGTGTAGACATAGTTTAATTATATTTTTTGTTTGAAAAAATATAAATTTATATTTTGAAAAAAATATCAAAACAATATTTAAAATTATAGAAATATAGAAATTTTGTTTAGAAAAAGGTTTTATTTAGAAAAAAAATATAAAATATAAAATTAAAAAGATAAAAAAAATATAAAAGATTTTAACTGAAATTTATAAAAATTTTAAAATAGAACAATTATTAAAATTTATTAAATATATAGAAAAAATATAAAAATATAGCAAAATGTAGAATTTTTAATTGAATTTCATAAAATTTTGAAAATATAAAAATTATAGAAATTTATCTTAGAAATTTTATTTTAGAAGAAATATAAAAATATATTAATTTAAGATATTTGAAATAAATTTTATTATTTTTATTGTATTTAAAGATGTAAATGTAAAGAAATATTTTTTTAAACATAGAACAGTTAGAATATTTAAAAGGATAGCATGACTTTGTTTTTATGTCAAAATTCAGCTTCAATCTCTCAAGAGTTGAATTTCAATGTGATCATTCTGCACCAGAAAACTAATCAAAATTTAGTTCTCATACGGGATTTTCAAAATGTACCTTTGTTGTTCAAATTATTAAAAGAAAAAGGAAAAACAAAATTTTGAAAAAAAAAAGTTGCATATAGAGACTCTAACTTCTATTTTTATATTTTTTTTCTAAATAATTTTTTTAATAAATTTTAATACTTTTTCTATTTGATAAATTTTGTAAATTTCAATTAAAATTTGATATTTTGTGATATTTGTAAATTTCTATTTTTATATTTTTTTGTAATTAATTTTTTCTAAACAACATTTTTATATTTCTATAGTTTTAAATATTCGTTTTTAATGTTTTTTAGAATAAAAAGTTATTTTTTCAAATAAAGAATAAGAAAACTTGTCAACAGTAAAAAGAAAAAATAATTTCTTTTTTACTTTTGGATAACATTTTTTTTACTTTTCCAAATTTAAAATTAATTTCGTAATTTTAAAAAATATTTTATTTTTATTTTTCTGCCCAAAACATCATTAAAGATTCTAATTATATAATTAACAATTACAAGTCGTTGATATGTTAATCTACTTATTTTTTTTTTTGTTATCATAAAATTTTTAATCAAACTTATTTCGTTGATATGTTAACAAATATTATAATAAAAATTGTTTTAGTTAATCTAACTCAGAACTGGAAAGTTGGTAGTTGGATTGGACCAAACAATGTCCTTAGTTTGGTGATATAAAAAAATGTGGTTGAGAGGAGAAAATGGCACAATTGTCTTTGAAGGAGTATGGTCTTAAAAGTGGTATGACTTCTTTAAATTGTGGCATGAAATGATAGAAACAATTGCCCCTTGTACGTTGGAATCAACCACGACTTCTCATCACTGCTACTTTTTTTTACTCTGTACACTTAAACCGTACAAAAGAAACAGTGTTCTTTCTAACCACCCAACAAAATCTAAAAATTCAAACTCATCTTAATTGTCTTATTGTTTTTTTCTTAATATCTTATTTTATTTTCAGTTTCGTTCGAAAATGTCAAATTAATCCATTCTTCAAAAAAAGCGTCAATTACGTCCTCATTTACTAAAATTTGCATAAATGAAATTCCTTCCGTTAAATCCGTACAAACGGCGTTAATTTGACATTTTCGAACGAAACTAGGGACAAAACAGAGTATTAAGCCTTGTTTTTTCTTGACTCTCAGGTTTATATATAGAAAATCTCAATCTTCACCACGATATATTTTTCTTTACAAATGTTAGAGAATGCTTTTTTTTATTATTGATTAAATTTTGTTGAAAATAAAAAAATGTAATGGATTTTGTATTTTATTTAGTAATCTCCTTCGCCTGATTTTATAATTTTCAATAAATATTGTATTAGTTTCTTATTTATTTTATTTATTTATAGAAGTGTACGAGAGTTAAGTATTGATCTTATTAAACGTGTATTTACGAATAGGTAAGATCTTAACGGTGACTTTAAAAACATTTGTTGGTGGGAATGAAATTCTTTGTTATTTTTAAGATCTTTGTGAATATAATGAGTATGCATGATTATGAAATGAGTATTTCCCTCTTTAAGAAATTAATTGTATTTATAGAATCAACATAGACCATGAACCTATGTTTTTATTGGAATAATACATACCTCAAATATATAATAAGAGTGATAAACATATATAATAATAAACTATCAAAATTAATTATGACATGAATATTGTTAAAATAAAAAGTAAATTTAGACTAGTTGATAATAAAGAAGCTTAATAAACCTTATTATCTCATGTTTTTTAATATATCTAGACCAAATAACAACATGTACAAAATCTCAGCATAAAAGTCATAACAAAGGGCTTACAAATATACAGAGAGATTTATTATTAACAAAAGAATTTAAACTATATACGAGTCATGTCTTTATCAACTACGCCAGCCTTTATCCGCTTACCATATTAGCATTTGGATTGTTGAATCAAATCTAAAATTCTATTATCAACATAATCAAGCCATTGCTAGATCCATTAGTCGTGTATATCAAATTAGAAGAACCAATTTATAATCACATAAATTGCTATAATTAGGCAACAATTTTGAAGTATCATGTCCATCGTTTCATTTGAGTATGATTCTTACCATAAGACACATGGCATGATTACTAACCTTTTTATTTTGAGATTAAAACAAGAAAAAGAAATATTCATAAATTAGCACCAATTAAGGCATAAGTTAATTAAAAGGAGAATGTTAAGTATGCACATTTTACACTAGAAGTGGATTTTTTTTTTTCTGGTAACATTACTGCAAGGCTTGACAAACTGAAGTAAAATATGGTATTGCATCAACCAATATGTATCCTAACTCATGTTGCTCCTCTTCTGTAGTACATTATTTAGGTTACAACTTCCAATTTAAGTTCAGGGTCAATATCATCATTCACTGCTAATGAGACTGCACCCGAAAAATTAATTAAATAACTGTGATTCTAGCTAATTGTTACTCTGGTTTTGACCAACTGAATAATGCATTGCTCAGTAATCGGTGAATGGAAATAGGAGTGATGAAAATTGAAAATCATCAACCTTCTCTAGCTTAAAAGAAATATGAAGGAAGACAGTTAAAAGATAATTATAAATTTGCTCCCAAACTCTTAATTATTGAGATAAAGAATTATGTACCCTTGCAAAACAAATATTGAATACTTCCTTTCTCTCTCAGTAATGAGATGTGGAAATATTGGTTTGGTTGAGTCTAATCATTCTATTTTCCTACACATAGTTTGATGGACCTGCTTAGAAGATTGCAAGTATCTTACCATAAGAAAACACATTTATTAACTAAAGATGTATTTCTAATCTTTTGCGTCTCTTTTCATCTAAAAATAACACAATCTAGATTCATTCTACAGTTGATTGCTCTGTGCACCATGCATGTCCTCTACTTTGTTAGACTAATTACTAAATATTAAGAACCTTGTTGACTAAAATATAATGACTCAACAGAAGTATTTCTCTTTCCAGGCATTTCCCTATTTATAAGTCTACAAAATAGCTGCATTTTAAAACAAACCCCCTTCAGCACAAGAAACACAATTAAACAAAACCAGAACAACAATGAAGACTTTCCACCTCCTTGGTAAGCCATGTTGTTCTTGGTTCGTACTAGCCCTGTTTGCTCTCATTGCTTCCCTGGCTTCGGCTACGGAGTTACATTTCCATGAATTTGTTGTAAGTTCTGATTCAATTATATCATGAATTATTCTCTACATTTCTTTAATATGGTTAGAGGTCTTCAGTAATTATCATTCCATCATAATTTGAGTGAAATAGGTTCAAGCTAGGCAAGTGACGAGGCTGTGCAAAACCCAAAGCATAATCACTGTCAATGGGCAGTTTCCAGGGCCAACAGTGGAAGCTAGAAACGGGGATTTTGTGATAATCAAAGTAGTAAATGCAGCACAGTACAACATCTCCATCCACTGGTACATAGCATCATCTTTCTCTTTCACTTTCACATGGAACTAATGCTTGAATATCATACTCTTCGGTCAGAACTTTTCCCCACACTAATGTAACAATAAATAGTTGGTCCATAAGTCGATATACTATGTTATTGATACATACTTGGTCCATGTACCAATTTACTGTGCTACTGAAGCATAATTCTGATCTTCCTCACAAAGTGATAATGGGTTATGTGCATCAGGCATGGGTTAAGGATGCTGCGAAATCCATGGGCAGATGGGCCGAGTTATGTAACACAGTGTCCCATTCAACCGGGGGGAAGTTACACATACCGATTTAGAATCAGGGATCAGGAAGGGACATTATGGTGGCATGCTCATACTGGCTTCCTGAGAGCCACTGTTTATGGAGCTTTCATCATCCATCCCAGATTGGGTTCTGCCTATCCCTTCTCTGTGCCTAAGCAAGAATTTCCCCTCCTTCTTGGTACATCTCTAAAATCATCTTCTGCTCAATTCACTTGAATAATGAATCTCCTTCCACTGTGAACAAACTATACCTTAGAGAAAAACATTTAAAATGCGAATGAGCTTCTCATTTAGTGTCATGACAGTTTTACCGTGTTGCTGCCACAGGGCAATGGTTTGATTCGGATATTGTGCTTCTCCAAAGGCAGGCAGACTTTGCAGGATTACCTCCAAATTCATCTGTTGCATATACCACTAATGGGCAACCTGGTGATCTTTACAGATGCTCAAGCCAAGGTGTGAAAATTACTACTCAGTGTGTGCCAGCATTCCTTAACGGTTGAAAAGGATATTAAAATGATTGATAACTTATTTTCAAATGGCAGATTTTCTGAACCTTTAAAGTTTATTTTTATTATAATAAAGTCTTAAAAAGGAAAGCATAGCTGAATACGGTTAAGGTTAAATTCTTAACTAACTTAAAAGCAGTTATATTTTGAGAGAGGTTCCAGATTCATTGATGTAACGAACACACAATGCAGGAACTGTGCGTGTTCCAGTAGAAGCTGGGGAGACAATTATGTTGAGAATCATCAACACTGCACTCAATCAAGAACTTTTCTTCTCCATTGCCAACCACAGCATGACTGTGGTTGGTACAGATGCAGCATATACCAAGCCCTTTAGAACCACAGTCCTCATGATAGGACCTGGTCAGACATTCAATGTCCTAGTCACTGCTGATCAACCCCAAGGTCTCTACTACATGGCAGCACGCGCCTATGAATCTGCTGTGAATGCTCCGTTTGACAATACCACCACCACTGCAATCCTAGAATACAGATCTACTAGACGCAGTAGCCAAAACAGATCAAGGCCAGTCTTGCCAGCTTTGCCTGCCTTCAACGACACTGCCACTGCAACTGCTTTCACTGCTAGGATTAGGGGGCTTACTCAGATTAAAGTCTTTACGAAAGTTGATGTGAATCTATATTTCATAGTGGGGTTGGGATTAATCAATTGCACGAATCCTAATAGTCCCCGGTGTCAAGGACCGAACGGAACCCGCTTCACAGCCAGCATGAACAATGTATCATTTGAACTCCCAAGAACCACCTCCTTAATGCAAGCGTACTATGAAAGAATACCCGGTGTCTTCACCACAGACTTTCCCCCTGTTCCCCCTTTACAATTTGATTATACTGGGAATGTACCAAGGGGGCTATGGACACCTTCACGGGGAACTAAGCTCTACAAGGTGAAGTACGGCTCGAAGATGCAAATTGTTCTGCAAGACACAAGCATAGTGACCACAGAGGAACACCCTATGCATGTTCATGGATTCCACTTCTTTGTAGTCGGTTCAGGTTTTGGCAACTTCAACCCAGCTACTGATCCACTCAAGTTCAATCTTGAAGACCCACCTGTCAGGAACACCATTGGAACGCCTCCTGGAGGATGGGTGGCTATTCGTTTTGTGGCTGACAATCCAGGTAACGTATTGTAGTACTGTAAAACTTTGCTTCTGCAGTTTGTACCAGCATCACATATTAATCTATTCCATGGTTTTCTTTCACTAATGCAAATCAGGAATTTGGTTCATCCATTGCCACATAGACTCACATCTGAATTGGGGTTTGGGCATGGCACTTCTGGTAGAAAATGGAGTCGGCCTTTCACAGTCAGTACTACCTCCACCGCCAGATCTACCCCAATGTTAAGGTTAAGAAAGCATCAGTAGTTAATAAATTTATTGTTGTGTACTACAAGTTCAAGAATTTGCCAAACAGACAGTATGGCTTTCTGCAGTTCCCATACTAGAATTAAATTAAGCTTAATTGAGCTGTATGTTTGTGGTATGTTGATTAGACGGCACTGTAACTCTATTTAAAGAAAAATAATATTTAAATGATGTCTTATCATTAATATTACCAATTTAATATTTCAGTGACAAAAACTATACAATTCTGACCAGTGATAGAAAAAAAAAATATTTCAGTACCAGAACCCGATTTCATATCCTACAGTGGAAGAATTGTGCACTTGTTGCAATGTGAAGATGTACTATTCTGTAAAAAGGAGTCCGAACAACATAAAACATGGTACATTTAATTTTTACCAGGTCAACATGAACAAAAATGTGAAGTTCATCCTGACTGTTCCTGATACCTAACATGCAAAGAAATCATTGGACCTCTATGATGGTCTAAATCCACAGCATGCATCAACTGCCATGTTATAAGGTTCATGCACAATAATAAGAAACTAAAGAACATAACAGCAAACTCTAGCAAGTAAGCTTCCCTGGAGATAGTCTAATCAAAGACATGCAGACAAAGTCACAAACAAAGATACTCCATAAGAAAAATACAACAGAATAATCCCAGTGGCATATTAAAGATGATCGAACTGATAACTTAAGTTATTGCAACTACGCATATCAAGGTCACCAAATCAATATTCAATTTGTTAATCAACAAGATAAAACTTGAATCTTAAGATTCATAAGCAATGAAAAATTACTTCAAATATATTAAATAAATTGTTCAATGTAATAATCTAAAAGTAGAAATAAAAAAAGAACAACTTATATGTCATTAGCATTACAAATCAAAATTATTAACTATGAGTTGGTAAAGCCTTTATTTCAAAAGAATGCAAATGGAGCAATGAATATAACCCAATAGAGTGGATGCACTGAATGAAAAATGTTGAGGAGGAACAATCAACTAAGATAAGTCTGGATACGGTCATTTAATTTTTTTCTTGAGAATTGTTGAAAGAAGTAAATGGAAAGATGACAAATTGTTCAATCGTGTGACACGTATCAATTATAAATCGTACGATCCATGTTGATAGAAAAACCAAATCACGTCAAATTGTAGGATTTGAATTGTGAATCATAGAATTTAATAACTTCGAAGGACATCTTTAGCAAGGTTACATAGATCAATAGGATCAAATAGGGGTCAATATATACAATTTCACCTTGTGACTTAATAACTGAACCACTAGTCTTAAAAGGTAACAAAAGAGGAAAATTGAGCAAAGAGCTTGCTTGCACATAGTGCTGGTGAACACTGATATATAACAAGTTACAATAGTGCGTCCAATAATGTTCTTGTGCACATTTTTGTGGGCCATGAATTAGGCTACAAATTTTAAGCAACGAGTATCATTGTGCACATTTTGACATCTATAGGAACAAAAGCGCATACCACATCTCACACAAGTGTAATTAGCAGAAAAACCACAAACGGTACAGAAGGGGCGACGGGAGGTTGAGCTTGGAGGTCCAACTGCGGCTTTCCAATAGGAGGGCACGTGAGGTGACAATGATTCTAAGTTAGCCTACAATTGCAGAAGGTTGGTTAACAAAAACATAAACCAAGGCAAAAGTTAAACAGGAGTGTCACTAGTGTGTGTGAATTGTGGGCGATGTAATAACTGACCTCATGCAAGAGCTCAAGGAATGTTCTCGGGGCCCTCCTAGCTTCAAGTGCTTTTGCCTGTCTGGTCTTTCTTTTTGTGCCTTTAGACTGCTTTTTCTGTATATAAACTGTAAAGAAAAGGAACTAAGAATTTCAAATTTTGACAAGAATCAAATAATTTTTAAAATCTATACATAATTTTTATAATAGTTTTTAAAACATACAAATTTCACCAAAGGATCTTTAAAAAATTACACTCCCTGAATTTCGATAAAATCGAAGTCAGTGCCCCATTTTACCCTAAAAAAGCACTTTGACTCAGGAAATATCACGTTGGAATTTACATTCATTCAAACAGTCGTTAGATGAAGATTGCATGACTCAGATCTTGAATGAATGTTTTCAAAGTAGAAAAGAAACACTAACATTGATCCTCCTCGTCGAGAGAAGCTTCATCATCATCGTTATTGGCATCTGCGATTTCAAAACCCGCATTGTCATTCTCCAAAGCATCCAAGCGCGCAAGTGCCACCTGAATTAAATTGTAAGAGAAACGCACTTCTATTAGATTCCTCATTCAATTTTATGTTAATACATTTTTTTTTGAGAAATTGGAAAACAGAAGAAGAATTGAGAGAAGATAGCTGCCTGAGTGCGGTTGTCGGCGCTGGCAAGTGCGGCGGCCATTTTGGACGCAACTTTTCGCGTTCGGCTTGACATGCGGCGGATCGAGCTGGAACCGTCGTCCTCCATTCCTAACTCCGTGGAATCACCGACTGAAACGCGTCACCTAAACACGACCTTAATCTTAAAAGATAATATGTGAGAGCTTGACGAGTGCAATTTGACGTCACCACACCCCTGTTTTCGAGGATTTCACTACCTTTTTATTTGATTTACTGGCCGGTGACCCCTGCATCCTCACGGATTTTTTAAATAATGATTTTCAAATTGTATATAAAAATAAGGCTTAATACCTCTTTTGCTCCTTTGAAAAGGAGGAATGTTCAAGTGGGTCCTATGTTTTTTAAAAAGTTAAATGTAGTCTCAACTTATGTAAAAAGTGTGCAATTAAATTTTTTTTGTCAGAGCGTTAATTTTTTAACGGTCCAGCTGACAGCTTGAACTGAACTGTGCAACGTGTCAAATAATGTGGCAGTGGTCAAAAAATCTGAAGGGTTAGGGTTTCGGTTCCTGCCACTTGGTCTCTGAGGTGAGGGAAGTGTTTAGGGCGAGATAGGAATGGCTTCTTTCCAGGGATATTCTTTTAATTTTGAAGACCCTTTGAAAGTGGCGGCAGCAAAGTAAACATGGTTAAGTCATTCCTCCTCCGATTTGGGAACTAACCAAAAAGATCAATTTCTAGGGGTTTAAGCTTCCTTCTCCTCCTCCTTCTCTTGTTTTCATTTGAGTTTAGGGGTTTCCTATTTTTTTCGCACGCAGGTTTGGGTGTGAACGGTGATGACAGGTGAAGATGGTGGTGACGCGTGCTGAGGAAGACCGACGCGGCAGCGGAGTTAATCTTCCGATTTGGCATATTTGGGTTTTGAAATTGGAAATTTTGGGGATTCTGATTCTTGTGTTTTAGGGTGGGAAATTAAGATTCTCTGATGTAATTGGAATTTCAAAATAATTGAAATTGGGGTTTCTAATCTTGTTCTGTTTTTGAGTTTAGCGATGATGGAGTTTTCATTTTTGATTTGGGGTGGTTCTGTTTTCACGTTTTGAGTTTTTTGGGTTTCACGTTGGAGGGTGTTTTTGTTTCGATTAGGGTTGTGGTGGCTGTTGGTGGTTGCGCGGTGAAGCCGCCAGGGTTGCGGTGGTTGACAGTGGAGTCAGACAACCACGTTATCTGTATCTTTACCCTCAAACAGCCACGTATTCACCCTTAACAGACACGTTGCACAGTTCAGTTCATGCTGGTAGTTGGACTATTAAATAATTAACTCCGTAACCAAAAAGGATTTAATTGAACATTTTTTTCACAAGTTAGGACCACATTTAACTTTTTAAAAAAAGTATGACACACTTAAACATTTCCCCCTTTTCGAGGGACCAAAAGAGGTATTAAGCCTAAAAATAATAAAGTAACGGTATTATTAGGTCTAAACCCTCGTTTCTTTCTCGTATTTGTGTGTCAATCTTAAGTGAGTTATCGTTTTCTTCAGTCTCAATCGGGTTTATAAACTTATTAAAATGAGCTAATTAAGCCCTCTCCATTAATTTATCAATAACACCGTCTAACTCTGATGACGTGATGCACATATTATTAGCTCAGTTATAAGGATTAAAGTACGTGGATATTTATATTTAAAAAAACATTTTTTGACGTGGTGGGAAATTAGGGATTTTTTTCCTGAACTTGCATTAGGGATATGTTTTTTCAGAGTCTTCATCATTCTTCATCGTCTTCATCTCTCCTTTTGAGTTTTTTCCTTTCTCAAGGTTCTGGTTTGCACGGCGGAGATGGATGAGCTGAAGGAAAGAGGTGTGTGGTTTCAAACTGGGCCATACGAGATCCGACTCTAGATCCGTGTCGACGCCGCTGATATACTCCGGCTAGATTGCTACTTCACCGGTGATGAATGTTCTCCCCACCAGGAACATCTACCCCTCCGGGAAGATCTTCGCATTCATCTGCCCCACCAGCGATGAATGCTCTCTGATCATGTTATTTCTCTTCACCATTTACCATCCTTACCCAATAGAATTTTCTCTAATGGAAAGAGTCGGGGTTCGTGCATCTTTAAGCAGCAAGGCTGCAAGGGTCTTAATCAGGATGCCATGATTGTGTGGGAAGTAAGTATGTCCATCCTATTTCATGTTGAGTTGAGATTAATTTTAGAGAAGGGGTTATTTTTTGTTTCGAAATGTCAAAAGAAGCAATTATTTCTTGAAAAAAAAAGGATTAAGCTAAGCATGCATTTATTGAGTAGGATAATGCGTGAGTTATTGCTTAAAGAAAGACTGTTAATTTTAGACATTGAATCCTATTTTGGATCTGTATCTGTGCAGGATTTCATGTTTGTAGATATGATCTTTTGTGGTGTTTTTGATAGGCATGGTCTGCACGGTCATCTTGTTGCCCACAAAGTTAGGGATGCTCTACCTCTTAAACTGCTATCATTTTTGCATTCTTCTGAATCAAAGCGAAATGGGTCTGGTAAAACTTGCTTCAAAGGGAATGTAAAATTTGATAGTGTAGAATTTGATAAGAATTCCTCCACAGAGGATAAAATGAACTCTATGGGGATTGCTTCTGTAGTGGGAGCACTACTGTGACTATAGTGAAGTGGGTAGTAGAAGAGCACCATTTTACTATTATGATTGTTTCCCATTCTTTTTCAATTTTCTTGCTTTCTTATCTTACCAGGGTTCCAATCTGTTCTTGACAATGGCACAAGGGCAAGCTTCCTTTCCTCTCCATCTTTCTCTGATTTTTGATTGGGTTCTCTTGGGATTTCCTGTTAGTGTATTGCGGTCTTGAAATTGGGATTTCTGGGATGGTTCGTTGGATTTTCTATGCAGGTTTTTTATCACATTTTTGGAAGTTGGAGTTGAATTGGGATTTTGATTTTGTGTTGCCATTTGTGAGCTTGAAACTGTTATAGGTTTAATTGAATTTGTGAATGGTGGTTGTTGGTGGTGGTTGTTGGTGGTGGTTGTTGTTGGTGGTGCCAGTGGAGCAGCGACGGGGGAGGACGCAGAGGGGTAGGGAAGAGAAGAGCTGGTGGAGCGTGTCGTGCGGGAGACATAGATCGGAGGCTCTTTGAATGTTAGGTGGAATTGAGATTGTAAAACACATCACTCACTAAATTTAATCACAATGACACGTCCTCTTAAAAATAATTACAGCTCAGCATCTATTAACACCGTTTGACAACATTTAACGGAAAGGACAAAATTGGCTCAATTTTTCAAAATGTTGGACTAATTTAGACACTTGACAATATGAGGAACAAAAGAGGGTTTAAACCGTATTATTATGTAACGAGATATGATAAAAATTAGGTTGTATTATTGTGATTATTATTATTAAAATAATTGTATTATATATTTGTTTGGTTGAGTTTCTCTTTAGTCAAGTTTTTCATACTAAGTTTTTTAGGTTGAGTTTTTTTATTAAGTTGTCGAGAGTCTACAAGTTGATATCTATTTGATCACTTTCCTTTAAGGAAAGTTCTTTATGTTAACTTCTTTTAAGTTAAGCTTTTATAGATCGACCTCCTTCAAGTTGAGATTTAGAGACAAGGTCTCTAAGCCGAATTTTTTGAGGAGGACCGATTATATGAATGGATATTTAAAAGCATGAAATTGAAGTGTCACGTTCCAATCTTTTAAAAGCAATGAGTTGTTAAACTAGTATAGATGATAATGATCAAAAAAGTCATTATTTGGAACACGTGTTAATAAATTACAATGAATATTTTGGAACAGGCTAACCTCCTTCAAGCCAAGCTTTCCAGGTCGACTTCCTTCAAGTCGAGCTCCTCAAGACCGAGCTCTTCAAGTCGAGCTCTTAGAGGCCACCCTCCCTCAAACCACTCCCTTCAGGCTGAGCTCTCCCTTCAGTTCGAGCTCTCCCTCTAGGCAAAGCTCCTTCTCAAAGCCGAACTTTCCCTCCACATGGAGCTCTCTCTCGAGCCCAAGCTCTCCTTCCATGCGGAGCTCTCCCTCGAAGTTGAGCTATCCTTCCAGACTGAGCTTTCCCTCTAGGTCGAGCTCTCCCTCCACACGAGATCTTCATTGAGGTCGAGCTCTCGATCCAGGCGGAGCTCTCTCTTGAGCTTGAGCTCTCTTCTAAGTCGAGCTCTCCCTCGAGGCCGAGTTCTTCATCTATGTAGAGCTACTTCTTAAGGCTAAACTCTCCCTCCGACCCAGCTCTCCTTCTGCACCTAGCTTTTCCTCCCCGCCAAGCTTTCCCTCCAGGTCGAGCTCTCCTTCCAAGCAAAGCTCTTTCTCAAAGCCGAGCTCTCCTTCCACGTCGAGTTATCCCTCCAGAGTTTTTTCTCAAAAGCAAAGTTCCTTCTCAAAATTGAGCTCTTACTCCAGCTCGAGCTCTCCCTCTTGGCAGAGCTCTCTTTAAAGGTCGAATTCTCTCCAAGTTGAGCTCTCTCTTGCAGCCTAACTCTTTCTCCATGCCTAGCTCTCCTCTAAGCCGAGTTCTTCCTCCACGCCAAACTCTCCTTTTAATGAACAACATTAAAAATTCATTGCCAATAATTTGAAATTCAGAGACTAAGAAAAGCACTTTGATGGACAGGACATCCTATGCTTTTGAACGCACCAAGCATCCAACGTATCCAAACATAATTGCTTCAAACAAAGCAACTTCAGTCATTACTTTTTATTTTTTTAAGAAAATGGGTGCTCAATACTTGAAATGTTAAAAATTAAAATTAATAATAATAATAATTTGGATTTTATATTTAATTATATTTACTTTGAAATTTTATTTTTTTTTACTCAATTGTTTTAATATATTTTAAATAAAACTAATTTGGTTTTTCATTAATATTTGGAAGGTGTGACATTTTAAATTTTGTTATCTTCTCTAGTTTGACTTGTGGCATTTTTCAATTTTGACTTTGGTTTAATACC